>NW_027308741.1:0-74000 GCF_047496885.1 Scyliorhinus torazame
CCCAGTGTATATTATAGAGAATAACTGTCTCTGTGTATATTATAGACGGTAACAGTTCCTCTGCATATTAGAGAGAATAACAGTTCCTCTGTCTATTATAGAGAATGACAATCTCTGTGTATATGATGGAGAATAACTGACCCAGTGCATATTATACAGAATAACTGTCTCTTTGTATATTATAGAGGATACAGTTCCTCTGTATATTATGGAGGATAGCGGACCCTGCGTATATTATAGAGGATAATGACTCTATACCTATTATAGTAAATAACAGCCACTGCACATTACAGAGAATGACTGTCCCTGTGTATATTAGAGAGAATACCAGGCTGTCTATGTAACAGAGAATATCAACCCCAGTGTATAATAGAGAATAACAGCTTTTGCGTATGTCATTGAGAATAACGCCTCTGTGAATATTATAAAGGACGGCAGTCCCTTTGTATGTGACAGAGAATAACAGTCCTGTGTATATTATAGAGAATAACAGCCCCTGTGTATATTATAGTGAATAACAGCCCTGTGTATATTATAGAGAATAACAGTCCCTTTGTATGTCATAGAGAAGTACATTTCCAGTGTATGTTATAGAGAATAACAGCCCCTGCGTATATTATAGACAATAACAGTCCCTGTGTATATTATAGAGAATAACAGTCTCTGTGTATATTATAGACAATAACAGTCCATGTGTATATTATAGAGAACAACAGTCCATGTGTATAATATAGAGAATAACAGTTCCGTGGTTATTATACAGACTAACAATCCCTATGTATTTTATCGAGAATAACACACCCTGTGTATATTATAGAAAATAACAACCCCTGTATATATTACGGAGACTAACAGCCACTGTTTATGAAAAATGAAAATGAAATGAAAATCGCTTATTGTCACAAGTAGGCTTCAAATGAAGTTACTGTGAAAAGCCCCTAGTCGCCACATTCCGGCGCCTGTTCGGGGAGGCTGTTACGGGAAGTGAACCGTGCTGCTGGCCTGCCTTGGCCTGCTTTCAAAGTCAGCGATTTAGCCCTGTGCTAAACTTATTTTATAGAGAAAGAGAATATCAGCCCCTGTGTATATTATAGAGAATAACGGCGGTCTCTGTGTATATTGTAGAGGATAACGGCCTTTGTGCATTATAAATTATATCGGTCCCTGTGTATATTATGGAGGACAACAGCCTCTGTGTATATTATAGAGAATAACAGTCCCTGTGTTTAATATTGAGAAAAGCAGTCCCTGTGTATATTATAGAGAATAACAGTCCCTGCTTATCACATAGAAAATATCTGTTCCTGTGTATAGTATAGAGAATGGCAGTCTCTGTGTATATTATAGAGAATGACAGTTGCTGTGCTTATTATAAAGAATAAC
This sequence comes from Scyliorhinus torazame, assembly GCF_047496885.1. Classification (NCBI taxonomy): domain Eukaryota; kingdom Metazoa; phylum Chordata; class Chondrichthyes; order Carcharhiniformes; family Scyliorhinidae; genus Scyliorhinus; species Scyliorhinus torazame. The sequence goes on from NW_027308741.1 coordinate 1,384, forward strand.
AGTCTCTGTCTTTATTATAGAGAATAACAACCACAGTGTATTTTATCGACAATAACACACCCTGTGTATATTATAAAAAATAACAGCCCCTGTATATTTAATAGAATTTACAGTGCAGAAGGAGGCCATTTTGCCCATCGAGTCTGCACCGGCTCTTGGAAAGAGCAACCTACCCAAGGTCCACACCTCCACCCTATCCCCATAACCCAGCAACCCCACCCAACACTATGGGCAATTTTGGACCCTAAGGGCAATTTAGCTTAGCCAATCCACCTAACCTGCACATCTTTGGACTGTGGGAGGAAACCGGAGCAGCCGGAGGAAACGCACGCACACACGGGGAGGATGTGCAGACTCCGCACAGACAGTGACCCAAGCCGGAATCGAACCTGGGACCCTGGAGCTGTGAAGCAATTGCGCTATCCACAATGCTACCGTGCTGCCCACAATATTATATTATAGAGAATACCAGCCACTGTTTATTTTATAGAGAAAGAGGATAACAGCCCCTGTGCATATTATGGAGAATAACAGCCACTGTTTATTTTCTCGAGAAAGAGAATAGCAGCCCTGTGTTTTTTATAGAGAATAATATAGTCCCTGTGTATATTGTAAAGGATAACACCCTTTATGCGTTATAAATAATATCAGTCCCTGTGTATTTTATAGAGCACAACAGCCTATGTGTATATTATAGATAATGACGGCCCCTGTGCATATTATAGAGAACAGCAGTCCCTGTGTATAGTAAAACGGATAATAGTCCCGGTGTATATTATAGAGAATAACAGTCTTTGTGTATATTATAGAGGACAACGGCATTCGTTTATGTTACAGATAATAAGGGCAGCACGGTAGCATTGTGGCTAGCACAATTGCTTCACAGCTCCAGGGTCCCAGGTTCGATTCCCGGCTTGGTTCACTGTCTGTGCGGAGTCTGCACGTTCTCCCTGTGTGCGCGTGGGTATACTGCCGTATCCAAATTGCCCTTAGTATTGGATGGGGTTACTGGGTTATGGGGATAGAGTGGAGGTGTGGACCTTGGGTAGGGTGCTCTTTCCAAGAGCCGGCGCAGACTCGATGGGCCGAATGGCCTCCTTCTTCACTGTAAATTATATGATAACAGTCCCTGTGAATACTGCATAGAATAACAGTCGTTGTATATATTATGGAGGATATCGGCGTCGGGTTATATTATAGAGGATAACGGTCCCTGTGTATATTATAGAGGATAACGGCCCCTGCATATACGTTTGAGAATAACAGCACCTATGTATATTGTAAAACACAACAGTCCCTGTGTTTTGACAGAGAATAACAGTCCTTGTGTATATTATAACGAATAACTAACGCTGTGTCTGTTATAGAGAATATGATCCCCTGTGCATATTATAGACAACAATCGTCCCTCTATATATTATCGAGAATAACAGCACCTGTGTATATTACAGAGAATAACAGCCCCTGTGCATATTATAGAGAATAACATTCCCTATGTATATTATAGAGAAAAACATCCGATGTGTAAATTATAGAGACTAACAGTCTCTGTGTATATTTACTGTATAACGTCTTCTGTGTATGCCATAGAGAATGACTGTGCTTGTGGAGTATTATATAGAATAACCACCCCTGTGTATAGTGTAGAAAAGAACAGTCCATCTGTATATTATGGAGAAAAACAGCCCCTGTTTATATTATAGAGATTAATAGCCCCTATATATGCTGTAGTGAATAACAATCCTTGTGTATATTATAGAGAATAACAGCCCATGTGTATATTATAGACTATGTGTATATTATAGAGCCCAGCAGACCCTGTATATATTATAGAGAATAACAGTCCCTGTGTAAATTATAGTGAATAACAATCGCTGTGTATATTATCGGAAATATGAGCTCCTGTGTCTATTACAGGGAATATCAACTCCTGTATGTATTTTAGTGCATAATAATCACCGTGTATATTACAGAGAATAACAATCCCATGATGTATTATCGAGAGTAACAGTCCCTGTGTATATTATAGAGAATAAGAGCCCCTGTGTGTATTATAGAGAATGACAATCCCTGTGTATATTATAGAGAATAACAGTCCCTGTGTATATTATAGAGAATGACACTGCCTGTGTATATTATAGAGAATAACAGTCCCTGTGTATATTATAGAGAATGACACTGCCTGTGTATATTATAGAGAATAACAGTCCCTGTGTATATTATAGAGAATGACATTGCCTGTGTATATTATAGATAATAACAATTCCTGTGTATATTATAGAGAATAACCGTCCCGTGTATCTTATAGATAATAGCAGTCCCTGTGTATATTATAGACAAAACTGTCCCGGTGCATATTATAGATAATAACAGTCCCTTTGTATGTTGTCGTGAACAAGAGACCCTCTGTGTATTTCAGAGAATCTGCTTTATGTTGCTCAGATTATTGCCAAAGGGTTTATACCATTTTGTCCTGATTTTCGGTTCACAGAGGGGTAAGTTTTGGTTTAGTAGCTCAACGTCGTCACCGTGTTCGAAGCTGCAACAGCTTCCCGAATGGATGCCAACCCTGCCCGCAATGCCGACAGGGCCGCAGAGTTCAAATAGACTGTTCCCCAGCCGTGGTCACGAGAGCCTCTGGGCCCCCGAGCCTCCGTCACGAGACCGCTGAATCATCCGCTCCAGCTGGTCATGTTTCCTGCAGGGGCTGCGACGCCTGCCGCAGTTGTGAAATAAATGTCAGCATGTTTCCTGCTCGGCAGAAACCGCTGCTGGTGACCCAAGGCCGCCTTTCCTCATCTCAATCTGCACAACATTACGCCATTGGTAACAGGAAACTCCAGTTTCTCCCAATCATTCTGTGTGCGTAGAACAAAGAACAAAGGAAAGTACAGCACAGGAACAGGCACTTCGGCCCGCCAAGACTGTGCTGTCCATAAGGCCCGTGTAACCGAAAAGCTTCTACTCATCCTGTTCATGTATTTGTCACTTCAAAACGACACTATCGTAGCTTCTTCCACAACCTCCTGCGGCAGCCAATTCGCGGCTCCTACTACCCTCTGTTTAAAAACCCTCCCTCGCACATCACCACTAATAGTCAACCCTCGCACCTAAAACCGACGTCCCATACTAATTTAATCTTCCACCCTGGGAAAAGGATTCCGACTATCTAGTCTGTCTGTTAAATCTCCCTCCCCTGTCTCTCCCCTCTCTCTCCTCTCTCCTCTCTCTCCATCTCTCCTCGCGTTTCGCTCTCTCTCCCATCCCTCACCGCTCTGTCTCGCCTCCCTCGCCTCTCTCTCCGTTCTCTCCCCTTGCAGCTCTCTCCCCACTCTCCCCTCTCTCACCCCGCTCTCCCGTTTCTCCTCACTGTCACCACTACCTTCTCTCCCGTCACTCCCCTATCTACCCCTCTCTCTCCGCTCTCGTCTCTCACCTCTCTCCTCTTCTCTCCGCTCTTCCATCTCTCTCCCCTCTCCCCTGCCACTTCTCTCTCCTTTCTCCTCTCTCCCCTCTCTCCACTCGCTCTACCCTCTCTCTCATCTCTGTCTCCCCTCTCTCTCGTTTTTCTGCTCCCCCACAACACTCTCCTTTTTTTCCTCCCTCTCCATTCTCACGCTCCTCTCTACCTCATTTCTCCCTCACACCTCTCCTTTCTCGTCTCCTCCCCTATCTCTATCTCACAATATGTCTATTATCCATCTATCTATCTATCTGTCTATCCCCATCTATCTCACTCTCTGTCTCTCTCTGTTTCACTTTCTCTCTCTCTTTCACTCTCACTATTTCTCTATATATGTATCTATCTACCTATGTCTCTCTCTGTCTTTCTCTCTCTCTGTCTTTATCTCTCTGTCTCGCTCACTCTATCTTTCTCTCTCTCTCTCTTCTTCAATCTCTCCTCTCGATGAGGACTGTCGGAGGATACAGCAGGATTTAGATTGTTTGCAGACTTGGGCGGAGAGATGGCAGATGGAGTTTAATCCGGACAAATGTGAGGTAATGCATTTTGGAAGGTCTAATGCAGGTAGGGAATATACAGTGAATGGTAGAACCCTCAAGAGTATTGAAAGTCAAAGAGATCTAGGAGTACAGGTCCACAGGTCATTGAAAGGGGCAACACAGGTGGAGAAGGTAGTCAAGAAGGCATACGGCATGCTTGCCTTCAGTGGCCGCGTCATTGAGTATACGAATTGGCAAGTCATGTTGCAGATGCATAGAACCTTAGTTCGGCCACACTTGGAGTATAGTGTTCAATTCTGGTCGCCACACTACCAGAAGGATGTGGAGGCTTTAGAGAGGGTGCAGAAGAGATTTACCAGAATGTTGCCTGGTATGCAGGGCATTAGCTACGAGGAGCGGTTGAATAAACTCGGTTTGTTCTCACTGGAACGAAGGAGGTTGAGGGGAGACCTGATAGAGGTATACAAAATTATGAGGGGCATAGACAGAGTGGATATTCAGAGGCTTTTCCCCAGGATAGAGGGGTCAATTACTAGGAGGCATAGGTTTAAGGTGAGAGGGTCAATGTTTAGAGTAGATGTACGAGGCAAGTTTTTTACGCAGAGGGTAGTGGGTGCCTGGAACTCGCTACCGGAGGAGGTGGTGGAAGCAGGGACGATAGTGACATTTAAGTGGCATCTTGACAAATACATGAATAGGATGGGAATAGAGGGATTCGGACCCAGGAAGTGTAGAAGATTGTAGTTTAGTCGGGCAGCATGGTCGGCACGGGCTTGGAGGGCCGAACGGCCTGTTCCTGTGCTGTACATTTCTTTGTTCTTTGTTTGTTGTTCTCTGTCTGTCTCTCTCTCGGTGTATCACTTTCTCTCTGTTTCACTCTCTCTCTGCCTGTCTGTCTCTCTATATAGTTCTATCAACTCAGTCTGAAATTATTTACCTTTTATTCTCAAACTATGACCCCTAGTTCTCGACTCCCTCTCCATCGGGACCATTCTTTCTGAATGTACCCTGTCTAATCCTCTTTGAGTTTATAAGATTTAACGAGGCACCCTCCCCGCCCCGCTCTTCGAAACTCCAATGAATATAATCCTCACCGACAGTTTCCTCTCATATGACAGCCCGGCCACCCCGGGAATCAGCCTGGTAAACCTTGGCTGAATTCTCTCCGCAGCAAGGACAGCCTCTCCTCGGGTTAGCCCGGCCACCCCGGGAATCAGCCAGGTAAACCTTGGCTGCATTCTCTCCGCAGCAAGGACAGCCTCTCCTCGGGTTAGCCCGGCCACCCCGGGAATCAGCCTGGTAAACCTTGGCTGCATTCTCTCCGCAGCAAGGACAGCCTCTCCTCGGGTTAGCCCGGCCACTCCGGGAATCAGCCTGGTAAACCTTGGCTGCATTCTCTCCGCAGCAAGGACAGCCTCTCCTCGGGTTAGCCCGGCCACCCCGGGAATCAGCCTGGTAAACCTTGGCTGCATTCTCTCCGCAGCAAGGACAGCCTCTCCTCGGGTTAGCCCGGCCACCCCGGGAATCAGCCTGGTAAACCTTGGCTGCATTCTCTCCGCAGCAAGGACAGCCTCTCCTCGGGTTAAATAAATGGACGTCAGCACGAGGGGATCGGAACACAGCAGATTGAAGGATCGTGCAGGGGGTTTACGGTGGAAAGTTGTTCTCTGGCCTCAGGGGGGTTGTGGAAGCTCCCATCGCTGGACAGGGTTGCGGGGGCTCCTTGGTTCGCACCGTGCCGCCTCCGAGCTCCATGGATCCCAGTTCCATTCTGCCCTGGGTTGACCGAGGCCCTTTGTGGAGTTTGCAAGTTCTCCCCTGATTCTGCGAGGGTTCCCACCACAGTCCACAGACGTGCAGGTTCGGTGTGGTTACGGAGATAAAGCGGGGAAGGTGGGAGGAGGATCTGGGTAGAGCACTCTTTCAGAGGATCAATGGAGGCTCGATGGGCCGAATTACTTCGTTCTGCGCTTTAGGAATTCTGTGGATTCCATGGAGCTAAGGTTCCCCCGATGCTCGCGCCCCCCGACGCCCGCGCCCCCCAACGCCCGCCCCCCCCCCCCCCAACGCCCGCTTCCCCCCCCCCCCGCCGACGCCCGCTCCCCCCGACACCCCCGAGCGACAATCGCCAATCTGCCGCTAGCCACGCTGCTGGGCCAAGGCCCCAAACCTCCGTGAAATCTCGCACCTTTCAGGAAAGTATTCTGGCTCCTCACACTCCATGTCTGGATGCACAAGGCAAGGAGCATACATGATGAACGGCAGGAGCCGGGGAAGTATCGAGGATCATCAGGACCGTGATGTGCATGTACACCGGTTCCATAAGGTAGCAGAGCAAGTGGATACAGTGTTAAGAAGACATATGGTACTTGCATTTATTAACCGAGGCGGAGAGTTTGAGAGCGGGGAGATTATACTGGAAATGTATAAAACTTTGGTTAGACCACAGCTAGAAGTATTGTGTGCAGTTCCATATTATAGGACGGATCGGTAGCGCTGGATGGGTGCAGAGGAGGTTTACCAGGATGTTGCCTGGGCTGGAGAGTGTTGGTGAAAAGAGAGATTGGATAGACTGGGGTTGTTTTCGTTGGAGCAGAGGAGACTCAGGGGGGACATGATTGAGATGTATAAAATTATGAGGAGCACAGATGGAGTAGACAGGAAGAAATCTTTCCCCTTCGTGAGGGGTCAATGAACAGGGGACGATAGTTTAAGGGGCAGGCGTTTCAGAGGAGATATGAGGAAGAGCATTTTTACCCAGAGGATGGTGGGAGTTTGGAACTTTGTGCCTTAAAGGGCGGTGGAGGCAGGAACCCTCATAATATTTAAGAAGTGTTAAACATAAATATGAACATAAACATAGACAATTGGTGCAGAAGGAGGCTATTCGGCCCTTCCAGCCTTTACCAACATTCAATATGATCATAGCTGATCATGCAAATTTCAGTATCCCACTCCCGCTTTCTCTGCATACCCGCTGATCCGTTTAGCGGCAAGGGCCACTTCCAGCTCCCTCTTGAATATATCCACCGAACAGATCCCAATAGCTTTCTGTCGTGCTCCACAAGTTGACAATTCTTTGAGAGAACAAATGCTTCCTCATCTCAGTCCTGAATGGCGTACCCCTTATTCTTAGGCTGTGCCCCCTCGTTCTACACGTCCCCAACATTGAGAACATTCTCCCACCATCTAGCCTCTCCAGTCCCATCAGGATTTAAGATGTTCATGACATCCCCTCTCATTCTTCGAAATTGCAGAAAGTACAAGCCCAGTCGACCCAGTCTTTACATGTCAGTCCGCCCATCCGGCGAATTAGTCTGATGAACCTTTGCTGAACATCCTCAATGGCAAGAATGCCCTTCTTGAAACTAGGAGACCAAAACTGCACACAATACTCATGGCCTTGAATAACTGCTGCAAGAGATCCCGACTCCCGAGAGAGACAGAGAGAGATTCACACACACAGCAACACGCTCTCTCACACACATTCTCTCTCTCACGCACTCCCTCACACAGACTCTCTCTCACACTCTACACACACAATCACAGACTCACTCACACACATACAATCTCGCACACACTCCTTCACACTCCCTCACACACGTTCTCGCACACACCCTCACACAAACTAACACACATACTCACACACTCACTCTCTCTCACACATACTCTCTCTCACACATACACTCTATCACACAGTTTCTCCCACAAACACACTGACTCACACCCACTATCTCTCACACACAAACTCACACACTCGCTGTCTCACACACGCAGACTCACACACACTCACACACTCACTCACACAAACTCCATCTCTCACACTCTCTCTCTCACACTCACTCTCTCATACACATGCTCTCTCACGCACATTCTCTCTCTCACACGGACTCGCTCACGCACACTCTCACACACACGTTTTCTCAGACACACTATCTCACACACACTCACACAATCACTGACACACAGACAATCTTATACACAATGACTCACACTCCCTCACACACTCTCTCACGCACAGTAACACACACACACACTGTCTTACAAATACCCTCTCTCACGCAGGCGCTCTCTATCACACACACTCTCTCCCACGAACACACTTACTCACACACACACACTCTCCCTCACACACGCAAATACTCACACACACGCTCACACAAACTTTCTATGTCTCTCTCTCTCACTAACACTCTCTCACACAAACTCTTTCTCTCACACACTCGCTCTGTCACATACTCAGACTCACACACGCACACGCGTGCACACTCTCTCTCACACACTCTCTCACACACACGCTCACCCACACTCACCCACACTCTCTCTCACACACAAGCGTGTACACACTCACTCTCACACACTCTCATACACACACTCTCACACACAAGCGCTCTCACACACAATCTCTCTCACACATACTCAGATACACTCGCGAACACACTCTCACATGCGTACGCACACTCTCGAACACACACGGACACACTCACACACTCACAAAATATCAATCACCTTCTCGCTCACACATTCTCTCTCATACACACTCGCTCAAGCACTCACACTCACTCACAGACACACACGCTCACACACATGTCCTCTCACACCCACTCTCTCTCACACATACACACATACACTCACACAAACTCTCTCTCACACTGACTCACACAAAAACTCTCTCTCACACGCACTCACACTGACTCACATACACACTCACACACACACTCATGCACGCACACATTCTCTCACAAACACTCAACCCCCCCCCCGCCCCTCCACTAATACGAGTATAAATCTGACCCTATCCCCAGTTCCCCACAGCTTTGACAAAGAGACATCCAGACTCAGAACATCAACACCCTTCTCTCTCAACAGAGGCTGTCAGATCTGCTGAGAGTGTCCCTAAATTTTCTATTTATGCCTCCGGTCCCAGAATCCGCAGTAATTTGCTTTCATCATGGTCAATTTCCTCCACACCATTTTCAGTTCATTCACATCCCTCCTATCATGCGCGTGAGTCTGTGTGTCAATGGATGCCTGTGTGAGTGAGTATGTGGTGCGTTTGATAGTCTGAGTGTGTGAATGTGAGTGAGTGGATCGTGTCTGAGTCTGCAATTGTGAGTGTGGGCGTGGGAGAATTTATGCGTGTGATAGTGCACGTGCGAGATTGGTGTGAGTGTGTATGTAGGAGTGTGGATTGTTTTTACATCCTGCATGTATGAGTGTGAGATTCTGGATTTGTGAGTGCGTGTGTAAATGTGTGAGTGAATTTGAGATTCTGAAAGCGTGTGTGTCATGTCGTTACGTGTGGGTGAATGTGACTGTGCATGAGAATGTGTGAGGGTGCGCGCGTGTGTGCGTGTGTGAATGTATGCGTGCTTGTGCTTTTGTGTGCCTGAGTGACTGTGTCACATGTCCGTCTTTGGCCATGAGTGAATGACAGTGAATGAGTGTGAAGGTAAGTGCGTCATTTCGAATGTTTGCACGTGCGTGGTGCATCTATGATTTATGAATCGTGTCTCTTTGTGTCATTGAGTTTTCCAGTGTGCGTGTGCCTGGTAGATGCATATTTACATGTAAGTTGCTAAATCTCGTATCTTAAAGACCCAATCCACACTGAACCCTGTAAAGGTGTGTGTGTGATTCAGACATTCCACACTAGGTGGAGATTGGTGAAGGTGTGTGTGATTCAGACATTCCCCAGCAGGTGGAGTTTGGTAAGGTTTGTGTGTGATTCAGACATTCCCCACTAGGTGGAGATTAGTGAAGGTGTGTGTGATTCAGACATTCCCCACTCGGTGGAGATTGGCAAAGGTGTGTGTGTGATTCAGACTTTCCCCACTAGGTGGAGATTGGTAAAGGTGTGTGTGTGATTCAGACATTCCCCAGTAGGTGGAGATTGGTAAAGGTGTGTGTGTGATTCAGACATTCCCCACGAGGTGGAGTTTGGTAAAGGTGTGTGTGTGATTCAGACATTCCCCACTCGGTGGAGATTGGCAAAGGTGTGTGTGTGATTCAGACTTTCCCCACTAGGTGGAGGTTGGTAAAGGTGTGTGTGTGATTCAGACATTCCCCAGTAGGTGGAGATTGGTAAAGGTGTGTGTGTGATTCAGACATTCCCCACTAGTTGGAGTTTGGTAAAGGTGTGTGTGTGATTCAGACATTCCCCACTAGGTGGAGATTGGTGAAGGTGTATGTGATTCAGGCATTCCCCACTAGTTGGAGTTTGTAAAGGTGTGTGTGATTCAGACATTCCCCAGTAGGTGGAGATAGGTAAAGGTTTGTGTGATTCAGACATTCCCCACTAGGTGGAGAATGTGAACGGTGTGTGTGATTCAGACATTCCCAACTAGGTGGAGATTGGTGAAGGTGTGAGAGTGTGATTTAGACATTCCCCACTAGGTGGAGTTTGGTAAAGGTGTGTGTGATTCAGACATTCCCCACTAGTTGGAGATTGTTGAAGTTGTGTGTGATTCAGGCATTGCCCACTAGTTGGAGATTGGTAAAGGTGTGTGTGTGATTCAGACATTCCCCACTAGTTGGAGTTTGGTAAAGGTGTGTGTGTGATTCAGACATTCCCCACTAGGTGGAGATTGGTGAAGGTGTATGTGATTCAGGCATTCCCCACTAGTTGGAGTTTGTAAAGGTGTGTGTGATTCAGACATTCCCCAGTAGGTGGAGATAGGTAAAGGTGTGTGTGATTCAGACATTCCCCACTAGGTGGAGAATGTGAAAGGTGTGTGTGATTCAGACATTCCCAACTCGGCGGAGATTGGTGAAGGTGTGTGAGTGTGATTTAGAGATTTCCCACTAGGTGGAGTTTGGTAAAGTTGTGTGTGATTCAGACATTCCCCACTAGTTGGAGATTGTTGAAGTTGTGTGTGATTCAGGCAATGCCCACTAGGTGGAGATTGGTAAAGGTGTGTGTGTGATTCAGACTTTCCCCACTAGGTGGAGATTGGTAAAGCTGTGTGTGTGGGATTCAGACATTCCGCAGTAGGTGGAGATTGGTAAACGTGTGTGTGATTCAGACATTCCCCACTAGGTGGAGTTTGGTAAAGGTGTGTGTGTGATTCAGACATTCCCCACTTGGTGGAGATTGGTGAAGGTGTGTGTAATTCAGGCATTCCCCACTAGGTGGAGTTTGGTAAAGGTGTGTGTGAATCAGGCATTCACCAGTGGTGGAGATAGGTAAAGGTGTGTGCGATTCAGACATTCCCCACTAGGTGGAGATTGGTAAAGGTGTGTGCGATTCAGACATTCCCCAGTAGGTGGAGATTGAAAAAGGTGTGTGTGTGATTCAGACATTCCTCACTAGGTGGAGATAGGTGACGGTGTGTGTTTGATTCAGACATTCCCCACGAGGTGGAGTTTGGTAAAGGTGCGTGTGATTCAGATATTCCCCACTAGGTGGAGATTGGTAAAGGTGTGTGTGTGATTCAGACATTCCCCACTCGGTGGAGATTGGTAAAGGTGTGTGTGTGATTCAGACTTTCCCCACTAGGTGGAGATTGGTAAAGGTGTGTGTGTGATTCAGACATTCCCCAGTAGGTGGAGATTGGTAAAGGTGTGTGTGTGATTCAGACATTCCCCACTAGTTGGAGTTTGGTAAAGGTGTGTGTGTGATTCAGACATTCCCCACTAGGTGGAGATTGGTGAAGGTGTATGTGATTCAGGCATTCCCCACTAGTTGGAGTTTGTAAAGGTGTGTGTGATTCAGACATTCCCCAGTAGGTGGAGATAGGTAAAGGTGTGTGTGATTCAGACATTCCCCACTAGGTGGAGAATGTGAACGGTGTGTGTGATTCAGACATTCCCAACTAGGTGGAGATTGGTGAAGGTGTGTGAGTGTGATTTAGACATTCCCCACTAGGTGGAGTTTGGTAAAGGTGTGTGTGATTCAGACATTCCCCACTAGTTGGAGATTGTTGAAGTTGTGTGTGATTCAGGCATTGCCCACTAGTTGGAGATTGGTAAAGGTGTGTGTGTGATTCAGACATTCCCCACTAGTTGGAGTTTGGTAAAGGTGTGTGTGTGATTCAGACATTCCCCACTAGGTGGAGATTGGTGAAGGTGTATGTGATTCAGGCATTCCCCACTAGTTGGAGTTTGTAAAGGTGTGTGTGATTCAGACATTCCACAGTAGGTGGAGATAGGTAAAGGTGTGTGTGATTCAGACATTCCCCACTAGGTGGAGAATGTGAAAGGTGTGTGTGATTCAGACATTCCCAACTCGGTGGAGATTGGTGAAGGTGTGTGAGTGTGATTTAGAGATTCCCCACTAGGTGGAGTTTGGTAAAGTTGTGTGTGATTCAGACATTCCCCACTAGTTGGAGATTGTTGAAGTTGTGTGTGATTCAGGCATTGCCCACTAGGTGGAGATTGGTAAAGGTGTGTGTGTGATTCAGACTTTCCCCACTAGGTGGAGATTGGTAAAGGTGTGTGTGTGTGATTCAGACATTCCCCAGTAGGTGGAGATTGGTAAACGTGTGTGTGATTCAGACATTCCCCACTAGGTGGAGTTTGGTAAAGGTGTGTGTGTGATTCAGACATTCCCCACTTGGTGGAGATTGGTGAAGGTGTGTGTAATTCAGGCATTCCCCACTAGGTGGAGTTTGGTAAAGGTGTGTGTGAATCAGGCATTCACCAGTGGTGGAGATAGGTAAAGGTGTGTGTGATTCAGATATTCCCCACTAGGTGGAGATTGGTAAAGGTGTGTGTGTGATTCAGACATTCCCCACTAGGTGGAGATTGGTAAAGGTGTGTGTGATTCATACATTCCCCAGAAGGTGGAGATTGATAAAGGTGTGTGTGTGATTCAGACATTCCTCACTAGGTGCAGATTGGTGACGGTGTGTGTTTGATTCAGACATTCCCCACGAGGTGGAGTTTGGTAAAGGTGGGTGTGATTCAGATATTCCCCACTAGATGGAGATTGGTAAAGGTGTGTGTGTGATTCAGACATTCCCCACTATGTGGAGATTGGTAAAGCTGTGTGTGATTCAGACATTCCCCACTAGGTGGAGATTGGTAAAGATGGGTGTGTGATTCAGACATTCCCCACTTGGTGGAGATTGGTGAAGGTGTGTGTAATTCAGGCATCCCCCACTAGGTGGAGTTTGGTAAAGGTGTGTGTGATTCAGGCATTCACCAGTAGGTGGAGATAGGTAAAGGTGTGTGCGATTCAGACATTCCCCACTAGGTGGAGATTGGTAAAGGTGTGTGCGATTCAGACATTCCCCAGTAGGTGGAGATTGATAAAGGTGTGTGTGTGATTCAGACATTCCTCACTAGGTGGAGATTGGTGACGGTGTGTGTTTGATTCAGACATTCCCCACGAGGTGGAGATTGGTGACGGTGTGTGTTTGATTCAGACATTCCCCACGAGGTGGAGTTTGGTAAAGGTGCGTGTGATTCAGATATTCCCCACTAGGTGGAGATTAGTAAAGGTGTGTGTGTGATTCAGACATTCCCCACTAGGTGGAGATTGGTAAAGGTGTGTGTGATTCAGACATTCCCCAGTAGGTGGAGATTGATAAAGGTGTGCGTGTGATTCAGACATTCCTCACTAGGTGGAGATTGGTGACGGTGTGTGTTTGATTCAGACATTCCCCACTATGTGGAGATTGGTAAAGGTGTGTGTGATTCAGACATTCCCCACTAGGTGGATATTGGTAAAGGTGGGTGTGCGATTCAGACATTCCCCACTAGGTGGAGATTGGTAAAGGAGTGTGTGCGATTCAGACATTCCTCACTAGGTGGAGATTGGTAAAGGTGTGTGTGTGATTCAGACATTCCCCACTAGGTGGAGATTGGTAAAGGTGTGTGTGTCATTCAGACATTCCCCAGTAGGTGGAGTTTGGTAAAGGTGTGTGTGTGTGTGATTCGGACATTCCCCAATAGGGGGAGTTTGGTAAACGTGTGTTTGATTCAGACATTCCCCACTAGGTGAAGATTGGTAAAGGTGTGTGTGTGATTCAGACATTCCCCAGTAGGTGGAGATTGGTAACGGTGTGTGTGATTCAGACATTCCCCACTAGGTTGAGATTGGTAAAGGTGTATGTGTGATTCAGACATTCGCACTAGGTGGAGGTTGGTAAAGGCGTGTGTGTGATTTAGACATTCCCCGCTAGGTGGAGTTTGGTAATGGAGTGTGTTATTCAGACATTCCCCACTAGGTGGAGATTGGTGAAGGTGTGTGTGATTCAGACATTCCCCACTATGTGGAGATTGGTAAAGCTGTGTGTGATTCAGACATTCCCCACTAGGTGGAGATTGGTAAAGGTGGGTGTGTGATTCAGACATTCCCCACTTGGTGGAGATTGGTGAAGGTGTGTGTAATTCAGGCATCCCCCACTAGGTGGAGTTTGGTAAAGGTGTGTGTGATTCAGGCATTCACCAGTAGGTGGAGATAGGTAAAGGTGTGTGCGATTCAGACATTCCCCACTAGGTGGAGATTGGTAAAGGTGTGTGCGATTCAGACATTCCCCAGTAGGTGGAGATTGATAAAGGTGTGTGTGTGATTCAGACATTCCTCACTAGGTGGAGATTGGTGACGGTGTGTGTTTGATTCAGACATTCCCCACGAGGTGGAGTTTGGTAAAGGTGCGTGTGATTCAGATATTCCCCACTAGGTGGAGATTGGTAAAGGTGTGTGTGTGATTCAGACATTCCCCACTAGGTGGAGATTGGTAAAGGTGTGTGTGATTCAGACATTCCCCAGTAGGTGGAGATTGATAAAGGTGTGCGTGTGATTCAGACATTCCTCACTAGGTGGAGATTGGTGACGGTGTGTGTTTGATTCAGACATTCCCCACGAGGTGGAGTTTGGTAAAGGTGCGTGTGATTCAGATATTCCCCACTAGATGGAGATTGGTAAAGGTGTGTGTGTGATTCAGACATTCCCCACTATGTGGAGATTGGTAAAGGTGTGTGTGATTCAGACATTCCCCACTAGGTGGAGATTGGTAAAGGTGTGTGTGTGATTCAGACATTCCCCACTAGGTGGAGATTGGTAAAGGAGTGTGTGCGATTCAGACATTCCTCACTAGGTGGAGATTGGTAAAGGTGTGTGTGTGATTCAGACATTCCCCACTAGGTGGAGATTGGTAAAGGTGTGTGTGTGATTCAGACATTCCCCAGTAGGTGGAGATTGGTAACGGTGTGTGTGATTCAGACATTCCCCACTAGGTTGAGATTGGTAAAGGTGTATGTGTGATTCAGACATTCGCACTAGGTGGAGGTTGGTAAAGGCGTGTGTGTGATTTAGACATTCCCCGCTAGGTGGAGTTTGGTAATGGAGTGTGTTATTCAGACATTCCCCACTAGGTGGAGATTGGTGAAGGTGTGTGTGATTTAGACTTTCCCCACTAGGTGGAGATTGGTGAAGGTGTGTGTGTGATTTAGACATTTCCCACTAGGTGGAGTTTCGTAAGGGTGTGTGTGATTCAGACATTCCCCACTAGGTGGAGATTGGTGCAGGTGTGTGTGTGTGTGATTTAGACATTCCCCAATAGGGGGAGTTTGGTAAAGGTGTGTGTGATTCAGACATTCCCCAGTAGGTGGTGTTTGGTAAAGGTGTGCGTGATTCAGACATTCCCCACTAGGTGGAGATTGGTAAAGGTGTGTTTGTGGGATTCAGACATTCCCCAGTAGGTGGAGATTGGTAAAGGTGTGTGTGATTCAGACATTCCCCACGAGTTGGAGATTGTTAAAGGTGTATGTGTGGTTCAGACATTCCCCACTAGGTGGAGATTGGTAAAGGTGTGTGTGTGATTCAGACATTCCCCACTAGGTGGAGTTTGGTAATGGTGTGTGTGTGATTCAGACATTCCCTACTAGGTGGAGATTGGGGAAGGTGTGTGTGATTTAGACATTCCCCATTAGGTGGAGTTTGGTAAAGGTGTGTGTGATTCAGACATTCCCCACTAGCTGGAGATTGGCGAAGGTTTGTGTGTGTGATTTAGACATTCCCCAATAGGGGGAGTTTGGTAAAGGTGTGTGTGATTCAGACATTCCCCAGTAGGTTGAGTTTGGAAAAGGTGTATGTGTGATTCAGACATTCCCCAATAGGTGGAGTTAGGTAAAGGTGTGTGTGATTCAGACAGGTAGTTTGGTAAAGTTGTGTGTGATTCAGACATTCCCCACTAGGTGGAGATTGGAGAAGGTGTGTGTGTGTGAGTTAGACATTCCCCAATAGGGGGAGTTTGGTAAAGGTGTGTGTGATTCAGACATTCCCCAGTAGGTGGAGATTGGTAAAGGTGTGTGTGATTCAGACATTCCGCACTAGGTGGAGATTGGAAATGGTGTGTGTGTGATTCAGACATTCCCCACTAGTTGGAGATTGGTGAAGGTGTGTGTGATTTAGACATTCCCCACTAGGTGGAGTTTGGTAAAGTTGTATGTGTGATTTAGACATTCCCCACTAGGTGGAGTTTGGTGAAGGTGTGTGTGATTCAGACATTCCCCACTAGGTGGAGATTGGTCAATGTGTGTGTGATTCAGACATTCCCCATTCGGTGGAGATTGGTGAAGGTGTGTGTGTGATTTAGACATTCCCCAATAGGGGGAGTTTGGTAAAGGTGTGTGTGATTCAGACATTCCCCAGTAGGTGCAGATTGGTAAAGGTGTGTGTGTGATTCAGACATTCCCCATTAGGTGGAGATTGGTGAAGGTGTGTGATTCAGACATTCCCCACTATGTGGAGTTTGGTAAATGTGTGTGTGATTCAGACATTCCCCACTAGGTAGAGATTGATAAAGGATGTGTGTGTGATTCAGACGTTCCCCACCAGAGGGTCTCTCTCTCTCTCTCTCTCTCTCTCTGTGCCTCTGCAGAACTGCTTGTCAGAGGATGAAAAATGCAGCATTTGATCTTCTGAATCTCTTGCCACCGTGTAGTTCATGATTCTGAAATGTGTAAAGGTTTCTGCCGGTAATGTCTGTGGACAGACGAAACATGTAACCCAGACACACTCGCCCCCACACACAACAAATACTTCGGCTTGGAAATGTTAGCTCCATTTGGAAAAGCAATCAGAACTTTTGGAAGAAATTGATTCAAGTTAAAGTCAGCTTCAACGTATTAGTGATCAGCAACTGTCGGTAAGGTACGTGAGCGTGTGTGTATGTGAGTGTGTGAGGCTGTGTGTGAGAGCTTGTGTAAGTGAGTGTGTGAGAGCGTGTGTCCATCTGTGTATGTGACGATATTACTGCAGGTGTGTGTGAAAATGTGTGTGTCTGGCCAGCATGTCAGTGCACGTGAGCATATGTATGTGTATGTGAGTGCTTGTGCGTGGCTGTGTGTGTGTGAATATGTTTGTGTGACTGTGTGTCGATGAAGATCTGTGAGTGTGTGTGATATTCTAACCATAGCCAGCAGCAAATAGGGATGGATTATAAAATGCTGTCCCTGTCGCAAACAGAGGGGCCTCCAACCTGTGAGAAATTAATAACAAAAAGCAGCCATGATGTGGAGATGCTGGTTTTGGACTGGCCTCGGCTCAGTGAGAAGTCTAACACCACGTTAAACTCCAACAGGTTAGTTTCACTAGCTTTCGGAGCACTGCTCCTTCCTCAGGTGAAGGAAGAGGTGTTGTAAGACTCCTTACAATAAAAAGCAGGTTAGAGTCCTGTCTCCTGCTGTGTGTCTGTTGAGTATATTGAGGGTGTGTGACCAGCCCAGCTCCTGAGCAGGGGGCTGAAGACTCTGTTTCTACTGAGTTATGTTCGCAGCAGCATGTTTAAGTGGAAATGAGTGAGGATGACTCTCCCAAAGGGAGTGTCCAGCAGAGTGACTTTGCTACAATGACAGGGGTCCACACACATCCGAGCTGTCAGCACACAGTGTGGGAGGCAGGGAAGTGCCTGCATATTGCTGTGGATGGAGAGCTGTCCGTCTGATGTGTGTTACACAACACACATGGGAGAATGTTGGGTAGTAAATGAAGATTGTTCACCTAACCAATGGGTCAGTGTATTGGAGTCCCTTGCAGTGCCACACACACTGTATTCACATGGAGTCAACTTTCAGGGCAATGTGATCGTCATGGAATCAAGCCTCACAGATTTCAGGGTTAAATCGCTGGCTTCGAATGCAGACCAAGGAAGGCCAGCAGCACGGTTCAATTCCCGTACCAGCCTCCCCGAAAGGTGCCGGAATGGGGCGACTACGGCTTTTCACAGTAACATCATTTGAAGCCTACTTGTGACAAGAAGCGATTTTTATTTTTCAAATGAGTCGCCTGGATTGCGAGTGACACAGGACCTGTTGTCCAGCTGAGTGTGTGTGGGATACAGTTTTTAGAGAGTTGAGCCTGGATTGCCTGTGACACAGGAGTTGTCTAGCTGAGTGTGTGTGTGGGGGGTACAGTTTACAGAGAGCTGAGCCTGGATTGCCTGTGACACAGGAGCTGAGTGCGTGTGTGGGGTCCAGTTTACAGAGAGCTGAGCCTGGATTGCCTGTGACACAGGAGCTGAGTGTGTGTGGGATACAGTGTATAGAGAGTGAGCCCGGACTGCCTGTGACACAGGACCTGTTGTGCAGCTGAGTATGTGTGTGGTGTACAGTTTACAGAGAGCTGAGCCTGGATTGCCTGTGACACAGGATCTGTTGTGTAGCTGAGTGTGTGGGGTCCAGTTTACAGAGAGCTGGGCCTGGATTGCCTGTGGCACAGGAGCTGAGTGTGTGTGAGGTCCAGTTTACAGAGAGCTGATCCTGGATTGCCTGTGACACAGGACCTGTTGTGTAGATGAGTGTGTGAGGTCCAGTTTAAAGAGAGCTGGGCCTGGATTGCCTGTGACACAGGAGCTGAGTGTGTGTGAGTTACAGATTACAGAGAGCTGGGCCTGGATTGCCTGTGACACAGGAGCTGCGTGTGTGTGAGGTACAGTTTACAGAGAGCTGAGCTTGGTATGCCTGTGACACAGGAGCTGAGTGTGTGTGAGGTACAGTTTACAGACAGCTGAGCCTGGATTGCCTGTGACACAGGACCTGTTGTCTACCTGAGTGTGTGTGGGGTCCAGTTTACAGAGAGCTGTGCCTGGATTGCCTGTGACACAGGACCTGTTGTGTAGCTGAGTGAGCGTGTGGGGTCCAATTTACAGAGAGCTGGGCCTGGATTGCCTGTGACACAGGAGCTGAGTGTGTGTGAGGTACAGTTTACAGAGAGCTGAGCCTGGATTGCCTGTGACAATGGACCTGTTGTGTAGCTGAGTGTGTGGGATCCAGTTTACAGAGAGCTGGGCCTGGATTGGGTGTGACACAGGACCTGTTGTGTAGCTGAGTGAGTGTGTGGGGTCCAATTTACAGAGAGCTGGGCCTGGGTTGCCTGTGACACAGGAGCTGAGTGTGTGTGAGGTACAGTTTACAGAGAGCTGGGCCTGGATTGCCTGTGGCACAGGACCTGTTGTGTAGCTGAGTGTGTGTGGTGTCCAGTTTACAGAGAGCTGGGCCTGGATTGCGTGCGACACAGGACCTGTTGTGTAGCTGAGTGTGTGTGTGGGGTCCAGATTACAGAGAGCTGAGCCTGGATTGCCTGTGACACAGGAGCTGAGTGTGTGTGGGGTTCAGTTTACAGAGAGCTGAGCCTGGATTGCCTGTGACACAGAACCTGTTGTGTAGCTGAGTGTGTGTGGGGTCCAGTTTTCAGAGAGCTGGGCCTGGATTGCCTGTGACACAGGAGCTGAGTGAGTGTGAGGTACAGTTTACAGAGAGCTGGGCCTGGAATGCCTGTGACACAGGACCTTTTGTGTAGCTGAGTGTGTGTGGGGTCCAGCTTACAGAGAGCTGGGCCTGGATTGCGAGTGACACAGGACCTGTTGTGTTGGTGAGTGTGTGTGTGGGGTATAGTTTACAGAGAGCTGAGCCTGGATTGTCTGTGACACAGGAGCTGAGTGTGTGGGGGGTATAGTTTATAGAGAGCTGGGCCTGGTTTGCCTGTGACACAGGACCTGTTGTCCAGCTGAGTGTGTGGGATACAGTTTACAGAGAGCTGAGCCTGGATTGCCTGTGACACAGGACCTGTTGTCTAGCTGAGTGTGTGTGTGGTCCAGTTTACAGAGAGCTGAGCCTGGATTGCCTGTGACACAGTACCTCTTGTCTAGCTGAGTGTGTGTGGGGGGTCCAGTTTACAGAGAGCTGGGCCTGGATTGCCTGTGACACAGGACCTGTTGTTCAGCTGAGTGTGTGTGGGATACAGTTTACAGAGAGCGGAGCCTGGATTGCCTGTTACACAGGACCTGTTGTCTAGCTGAGTTTGTGTGTGGGGTCCAGTTTACAGAGAGCTGCTCC
This sequence comes from Scyliorhinus torazame, assembly GCF_047496885.1. Lineage (NCBI taxonomy): Eukaryota > Metazoa > Chordata > Chondrichthyes > Carcharhiniformes > Scyliorhinidae > Scyliorhinus > Scyliorhinus torazame. The sequence continues at coordinate 21,631 of NW_027308741.1, forward strand.
TGGATTGCCTGTGACACAGGAGCTGAGTGTGTGTGAGGTCCAGTTTACAGAGAGCTGAGCCTGGATTGCCTGTGACACAGGACCTGTTGTGTAGCTGAGTCTGTGTGGTGGGGTCCAGTTTATAGAGTGCTGGGCCTGGATTGCCTGTGACACAGGAGCTGAGTGTGTGTGTGGGGTCCAGTTTACAGAGAGTTGGGCCTGGATTGCCTGTGACACAGGAGCTGAGTGTGTGTGGGGTCCAGTTTACGGAGAGCTGGGCCTTGATTGCCTGTGATACAGGAGCTGAGTGTGTGTGTGGTCCAGTTTACAGAGAGCTGAGCCCGGATTGCCTGTGACACAGGAGTTGTTGTGTAGCTGAGTGAGTGTGTGGGGTACAGTTTACAGAGAGCTGGGCATTGATTGCCTGTGACACAGGAGCTGAGTGTGTGTGAGGTACAGTTTACAGAGAGCTGAGCCTCCTGCATCTCTCAGGCTACTTGTTTAAGGCACATTTGCAGCATCAGATCTCTCCCCGTTGCAGCGAGTGCTAAGATTCTGAAATGTGTATCGTTTTCCAGCTCTAAACTGTAGCGACTGCCTAAATGTGAATGTTCAGCACGGACACAAAGAGACACACACAGGCACAGGGACACACACACACAGGCACAGGGACACACACACACGCAGGCACAGGGAAACAAACACACACACAGGCACAGGGACACACACACACAGACACATTAAACAAAGCGGTCAAATTATTAACGTGAGCTGCCACTGTAAAAGCAGCAAGGGTGTTTGGAAGAAATGGCTGTATGTGGAAACTTAACATAAAGCAGCAAATCACGATTGGCTCTACCTTCTGTAGTCGAAGATGATGAAGCTGTAATGACCAGTTGTAGATGGTGTTCATTGGGATCTGCATTGTGGATGAGGTGAGGGGCAAGAGAGAGAGAGACACAGCCCTGGGAGAATCCATCGAGCAGGGGCGACAACACACCAACCCCCCCCCCCCCCAAATCTCTGAGGTTTCGCTTGGTCTGGCCCATACCTGGAGGAGGGGTGTCCAGGTGAGGATAACTGTGAGCTGATTGGGTGCCATTAGTGGGGAGGTGGGGATTCGTTTTGTGACTCATTGGGGGTAGTTAAAGAGTAGGGATCCATTTTCTCTCGCTTTACCACGAGGACTTGGTAAGTATAGGTGTCTTAGCTCTGTGTGTGAATGTGTGTGTGTGAGCATGGAGTCCAGCTCTGATATTTTACACCCCACAGTACACTCCTGACCTGGGATCTCTCTCCCCACCACCGAGGCTGAGCTGAGGGTGAATCAAGCCATGGAGATCATGTGGAACGGTGAGTATGAAACTCCAATATCTGTCTCTTTGATTCCTGCCTCATTCTGCTATTGACTGTCTCTTTCCAATCCACTCTCTCTCTCTCTCTTACTGCATTCCACCCAAACTCTCTCTGTCCCTGTCTTTTTCCTAGTTCAATCTGGCTTTAATTCCATTACCATGTACGATCTAGCTTTTCTCCACGTTGACTTTCTCACTGTCTCCATCTCTATCTTTCTCTCTCTCTCTCTTTCTGTCTTTCTCTGTCTCTCTCTCTCTCTGTCCTTCTTTCTCTCTCTGCCTCTCTCTCTCTGTCCTTCTTGCTCACTCTGTCTTTCTCTCTGTCCTTCTTTCTCTCTCTGTCTCTCTGTCCTTTCTTTCTCTGTCTTTCTCTCTGTCTTTTCTCATTCTCTGTGTCTTTTCTCTCGTTCTCTGTGTCCTTTCTCTCTGTATTTTCTCATTCTGTCTTTTCTCTCTTTCTCTGTCTTTTCTCTCTGTGCCTTTCTCTCTGTGCCTTTCTCTCTGTGCCTTTCTCTCTCTGTCTTTCTCTCTCTGTCTTTCTCTCTCTGTCTTTCTCTCTCTGTCTTTCTCTCTCTGTCTTTCTCTCTCTGTCTTTTCTCTCTCTGTCTTTTCTCTCTATCCTTTCCCTCTCTGTCCTTTCTCTCTCCGTCTTTTCTCTCTCTCTCTTTCTCTCTCTCTATTTCTCTCTCTCTCTTTCTCTCTCTCTCTCTTTCTGTCTTTCTCTGTCTGTCTCTCTCTGTCCTTCTTTCTCTCTCTCTGTCCTTCTTTCTCTCTGTCTTTCTTTCTCTCTTTCTGCCTTTCTCTCTCTGTCTGTTTTTCTCTGTCTCTCTGTCCTTCTTTCTCTCTCTCTGTCCTTCTTTCTCTCTCTCTCTGTCTCTGTCTCTCTCTCTGTCCTTTCTTTCTCTCTGTCCTTTCTTTCTCTCTGTCTTGCTCCCTCTTTCTCTCTGTCTCATTCTGTCCTCTCTTCCTCTGTGTTTTCTCTTTGTCTTGCCTCCATACTTTCTGTTTCATTCTGCCCCACCCCCTGCTGGGTTCGCCCCCCCTGCTGGGTTCGCCCCCCTGCTGGGTTGCCCCCCCCCACAATTTTATTCACCACCCACAATTCGCCCCCCAATTTATTCCTCCCCCAATTTTATTCCCCCCCCCCCAATATTTTTCCAACCGAATTTTATTCTCCCCCCCCCCACAGTTTTATTACCCTCCCCAATTTTACCCCCCTGCTGGGTTGCCCCCCCCGCCGCTGGGTTCTGCCCACACCACCACAATTTGCCCCCCAATTTTATCCCCACCCCCACAATTCGCCCCCCAATTTATTCCTCCCCCAATTTTATTCTCCCGCCCAAAATGTTATCCCCCCAAAAAAAATTTCAAACCCAATTTTATTCCCCCCCCAATTTTATTCCCCCTCACAATTTGTCCGTTTTATCCACATACCCTATTTTATCCCCCCCAATTTATTCCTCCCCCAATTTTATATCCATCCCCACAATTTGCCCCCCCACACTCAATTTTTGTCCAACCCAATTTTATTCCCCCCCCCCACAATTCGCACCCCCAATTTTAATCCCCCCCAGTTTTATTCCCCCCCAATTTTATTCCCCCGCTTTATCCCCCCTGCTGGGTTGCACTCCCCCCCGCTGGGTTCTGCCCCCCCCCACCAATTTTATTACCCCCCCAATTTTATTCCCCCCCACAATTTGCCCCACAATTTTATTCCCCCCCACAGTTTTATTCCCCCCCAATTTAATTCCCCCGTTTTATTCCCCCCTGCTGGGTTCTGCCACCCCCACCAATTTTATTCCACCAATTTTATTCCCCCCCCAATTTTATTCCCCCCCCACAATTTGCCCCCCCACAATTTTTTTCCAACCCAACTTTATTCCCTACACCCCACATTTCCCCCCCACAATTTTATTCCCCCGTTTTATCCCCCCTGCTGGGTTGCCCCTCCCGCTGGGTTCTGCGCCCCCACCAATTTTATTCCCCCCCACACACAATTTGCCCCCCAATTTTATGTTCCCCCAATTTTATCTACCCGCCTCAATTCGCCCCCTGATTTATTCCTCCCCCAATTTTATTCTCCCCCACCCAATTTTTATCCCCCCCGAAATTTTTCAATCCCAATTTTATCCCCCCCCCCGTTTTATTCCACCCGTTTTACTCCCCCAATTTTATTCCCCCCGCACAATTTGCCCGTTTTATCCACCCACCCTATTTTATGCCCCCCAATTTTAACCCCCCCCCCACAATTCCCCCCCCCCACAATTTTACCCCCCCCCCACAATTTGCCCCCCCACAATTTTTTTCCAACCCAACTTTATTCCCCCCACCCCACATTTCCCCCCCACAATTTTATTCCCCCGTTTGATCCCCCGCTGCTGGGTTGCCCCTCCTGCTGGGTTCTGCGCCCCCACCAATTTTATCCCCACCCCCCATAATTTGCCCACCAATTTTATGTTCCCCCAATTTTATCCCCCCCACAATTCGGCCCCCAATTTATTCCTCACCTATTTTTATTCTCCCCCTCAAATTTTATCCCCCCCGAAATTTTTCAAACCCAATTTTATTGCCCCCCCAGTTTTATTCCCTTCCCGTTGTATCCCCCCCCAATTTTATTCCCCCCCCCACGATTTGCCCGTTTTATCCACAGACCCTATTTTATCCCCCCCAATTTTAATCCCCCCCTACAATTCGCCCACCAATTTATTCCTCCCACAATTTTATTCCCCCCCCCCACAATTTCCCCCCCGCAATTTTTTTCCAACCCAAATTTATTCCCCCCCCCCACAATTCGCCTCCCTTAATTTTATTCCCCCCTCCCCCACAGTTTTATTCCCCCCCCCAATTTATTCCCCCGTTTTATCCCCCTGCTGGGTTGCCCCCCTCTGGATTCTGCCCCCCCCCACCTATTTTATACCCCGCCCAATTTTCTTTCCCCCCCACACAATTTGCCCCACAATTTTGTTCGCCCACCCAAAATTTTTTCCAACCCAAATTTATTTTCCCCCCCCACAATTCGCCCCCCTTAATTTTATTCCCCCGCCCCCACAGTTTTATTCCCCTCCCAATTTTATTCCCCCGTTTTATCCCCCCTGCTGGGTTGCCACCCCGCTGGATTCTGCCCCCCGCTAATTTTATTCCCCCCCAATTTTATTCCCCCCCACAATTAGCCCCCCCAATTTTATCCCCCCCAAAATTCGCCCCCTAATTTATTCCTCCCCCAAATTTATTCCCCCCCCCAATTTTATCCCCCTCGAAATTTTTCAAACCCAATTTCCCCCCCCCAGTTTTATTCCCCCACCCAGTTTTAGCCCCCCAATTTTATTCCCCCCCACAATTTGCCCGTTTTATCCACCCACCCTATTTTATCCCCCCCAATTTTAATCCCCCCCCACACAATTCGCCCCCCAATTTATTCCTCCCCCTATTTTATTCCCCCCCCACAATTCCCCCCCCACAATTGATACCAACCCAATTTTATTCCCCCCCCCACAATTCACCACCCCAATTTTATTCCCCCCTCCCCCACAGTTTTATTCCCCCCCCCAATTTTATTCCCCCGTTTTACCCCCCTGCTGGATTGCCCCCCCCCGCTGGGTTCTGCCCCCCACCAATTTTATTCCCCGCCCAATTTTATCTGCCCCCCAATTTTATTCGCCCCCCCCAATATTTTTCCAGACCAATTTTATTCCCCCGCCCCCACAATTTTAATTTCCCCACAATTTTATTCCCCTGTTTTATCCCCCCCTGCTGGGTTGCCCCCCCCCGCTGGATTCTGCCCCCCCACTAATTGTATTCCCCCCCCCAATTTTATTTCCCCCCACAATTTTATTCCCCCCCACAATTTGCCCCCCAATTTTATTTCCCCCCCACAATTTTATCCCCCCCCACAATTCGCCCCCTAATTTATTCCTCCCCAATTTTATTCTCCCCCCCAAATTTTATCCCCCCCGAAATTTTTCAAACCCAATTTTATTCCCCCCCGCAGTTTTATTCCCCCCCCGTTTTATCCCCCCCAATTTTATCCCCCCCCCACAATTTGCCCGTTTTATCCACCCACCCTATTTTATCCCCCCCAATTTTAATCCCCCCCCCACAATTCGCCTCCCAATTCTATTCCCCCCCACACACAATTTGCCCCCCCACAGTTTTTTTCCAACCCAATTTTATTCCCCCCCCACAATTCCCCCCCACCCAATTTTATTCCCCCGTATTACCCCCCCTGCTGGGTTGCCCCCCCCCGCTGGGTTCTGCCCCCCACCAATTTTAGTCCCCCCAATTTTATTTTCCCCGCCCACAATTCGCCCCCCAATTTTATCCCTCCCCCCACAATTTGCCCCCCCCAAAATTCGCCCCCAATTTATTCCACCACCATTTTTATTCTCCCCCCCTAAATTTTATCCCCCCCGAAATTTTTCAAACCCAATTTTATTCCCCCCACAGTTTTATTCCCCCCCCAATTTTATTCCCCCGTTTTATCCCCCCAATTTTATTCCCCTCCCACAATTTGCCCGTTTTATCCACCCACCCTATTTTAACCCCCAATTCGTCCCCCAATTTATTCCTCCCCAATTTTATTCCCCCCCAATTTGCCCCCCCACAATTCTTTTCCAACCCAATTTTATTCCCCCCACAATTCGCCCCCCCCCCACAGTTTTATTCCCCCCCCACAACTCACCCACCCGCATAATTTCCCCCCCAAATTTATTCCTCCCCAAATTTGCCCCCACCCCCAATTTTACTCTCCCCCCAAATGTCATTTTCCCCCTATTTATTAAACACACCAGACCCCTCCTGCTCCCACTCTACTCCTTACTCCCCTCCTCAGGCTGCGTTCCCTCCTGCTCCCACTCTCCACTTTAACCCCCTCCTGACGCTGCATTCCCTCCTGCTCCCACTCTACTCCTTTATCCCCTCCTGAAGCTGCGTTCCCTCCTGCTCCCACTCTTCACCTTAATCCCCTCCTGACGCTGCGTTCCCTCCTGCTCCCACTCTACTCCTTAATCCCCTCCTGAAGCTGTGTTCCCTCCTGCTCCCACTCTACTCCTTAATCCCCTCCTGAGGCTGCGTTCGCTCCTGCTCCCAATCTACTCCTTAATCCCCTCCTGAGGCTGCGTTCCCTCCTGCTCCCCCACTCCACCTCCATAATCCCCTCCTGAGGCTGCGTGCCCTCCTGCTCCCCCACTCCACCTTAATCCCATCCTGAGGCTGCGTTCCCTCCTGCTCCCAATCTACTCCTTAATCCCCTCCTGAGGCTGCGTTCCCTCCTGCTCCCCCACTCCACCTCCATAATCCCCTCCTGAGGCTGCGTTCCCTCCTGCTCCCCCACTCCACCTTAATCCCCTCCTGAGGCTCCGTTCCCTCCTGCTCCCACTCTCCACCTCCATAATCCCCTCCTGAGGCTGTGTTCCCTCCTGCTCCCCCACTCCACCTTAATCCCCTCCTGAGGCTGCGTTCCCTCCTGCTCCCACTCTCCACCTCCATAATCCCCTCCTGAGGCTGCGTTCCCTCCTGCTCCCACTCTCCACCTCCATAATCCCCTTCTGAGGCTGCGTTCCCTACTGCTCCCACTCTCCACTTTAATCCCCTCCTGAGGCTGCGTTCCCTCATGCTCCCACACTCCACCTTAATCCCCTCCTCAGGTTGCATTCCCTCCTGCTCCCACACTCCACCTTAATCCCCTCCTGAGGCTGCGTTCTCTCCTGCTCCCATTCTACTCCTTAATCCCCTCCTGAGGCTGCGTTCCCTCCTGCTCCCACTCTCCACCTTAATCCCCTCCTGAGTCTGCGTTCCCTCCTGCTCGCACTCTCCACCTCCATAATCCCCGCCTGTTTCTGAGTTCCCTCCTGCTCCCACTCTCCACCTACATAATCCCCTCCTGAGGCTGCGTTCCCTCCTGCTCCCCCACTCCACCTCCATAATCCCCTCCTGAGGCTGCGTTCCCTCCTGCTCCCACTCTCCACCTTAATCCCCTTCTGAGGCTGTGTTCCCTCCTGCTCCCCCACTCCACCTCCATAATCCCCTCCTGAGGCTGCGTTCCCTCCTGCTCCCACTCTCCACCTCCTTAATCCCCTCCTGAGGCTGCGTTCCCTCCTGCTCCGACACTCCACCTTAATCCCCTCCTGAGGCTGCGTGCCTCCTGCTCCCACACTCCATGTTGTTCACTGGAAAACTCACCCAACCCTCGGTGTGAAAATGTCACCGTTCTCCCACTCCCCCCAGAGAGTCAGAGACTCCTGCCTCTTTTCCTCCCACCCCCCTCGCCCCCAGAGACACTGATACTCCTGCCCCCCCTCCCAAACAAACAAAACACAGCCCAACGCTTGAGTGCCCTTCAGAATAATGAAACCCCAATCATGACGGACAAAGACACATTGACATTTATTCTGTTTCTCTCAGGTTAGAACTCCTGTCTGAGGATTCCTCGCCGAGGAAAGATTCTCTTTGCGTCGTCCAAGCTTCAAAATCAACTCTCCTCGGGGAGAAAGAGAAAGCTGGAAATTGATTACAGCAAAGCGTTATTGAAATAATAAAGGCACAGCAACATTCTGGGACTGCCCCAATCTGTGTTATAAACCCCATTTTATAAACACGGCCAGAATATGCACAATTTTGTTGCTTTTAAATAAAATATTTTTATTGAAGTACTTGCAAAATTTTTATAACAACAACAAAAGCAATAATAACATAACCATCAACATGGTAAACTAGACATTTCCCACCCAACCCCTTCTGTATCCCTTAACCATTTTGCACCTCGCCTCAGACTCCCCCTACCCTCTCCCCCTCAGACTCCCCCTTCCCTCAGACTCCCCCTACCCTCTCCCCTACAGACTCCCCCTCCCCCCTCAGACTCCTCCATACCCTCTCCCCCTCAGACTCCCCCTACCATCTCCCCCTCAGACTCCTCCCTACCCTCTCCCCCTCAGACTCCCCCTTCCCACTCAGACTATTCCTACCCTCACCCCCTCAGACTCCCCCGACCCTCTTGCACACTCACTCTTTCCCTCACCCCCCCCCCCCCTCCACAACCTTGACAGAGACTATATTAGGAAAATTAAAATCCCCGAGTGTGACCTCCCTATTCCTCCTGCAAGTTTCCCCAATCGCCCAGCCTGTTCCATCTTCTAATTCCTGTTGACTATTTGGGTACAATCCCAATGAGGTCACTATCCTATACTTGGTTCACCCACAAAACATCGCTGGATGATTCCTCGGTTATTTCATCACTTGACTACTCACGTGAGGCTCCCCTTAATCAAAGCACCTCCCTCTCCTATCTTTCCTGCACCTCTGTCCCTCCTGAAGCACCTGTACCTATCGAGTCTATTCACCTCCCTGCCGCTGCTGAGGACTGCGACACTTTCAGCCCCCACAGTTTTATTCCCCCCCAATTTTACTCCCTGAGGGAGCACCTGATACCCAATTACAACACTGAAGGAGCACCCGATACCCAATTACAGCACTGACAGAGCACCCCATACCCAATTACAACACTGACGGAGCACCCGATACCCAATTGCAACAGTGAGGGAGGACCCGATAACCAATTCCAACACTGAGGGAGCACCCGAAAACCAATTACAGCAATGAGGGAGCATCGAAAACAATTACAACACTGAGGGAGCACCCGATACCCAATTACAACACTGAGGGAGCACCGGAAAACCAATTACAGCACTCAGGGAACACCCAATACCCAATTACAACACTGAGGGAGAACCCGAAAACCAATTACAACACTGAGGAAGCACTCGACAACCAATTACAAAACTGAGGGAGCACCCGATACCCAATTACAACGCTGAGGGAGAACCCGAAAACCAATTACAACACTGAGGGAGCACACGATACCCAATTACAACACTAAGAGAGCACCTGATACCCAATTGCAACACTGAGGGAGCACCCGATACCCAATTACAACACTGAGGGAGCACCCGATACCCAATTACAACACTGAGGGGGCACCCGATACCCAATTACAACACTGAGGGAGCACCCAATTACAACACGGAGAGAGCACCCGATATCCAATTACAACACTGAGGCAGCACCCGATAACCAATTACAACACTGAGGCAGCACCCGATAACCAATTACAACACTGAGGGAGCGCCCGATACCCAATTACAACACTGAGGGAGCACCCGATACACAAATACAACACTGAGGCAGCACCCGATAACCAATTACAACACTGAGGGAGCACCCGATACCCAATTACAACACTGAGGGAGCACCCGATTCCCAATTGCAACACTGAGGGAGCACCCGATACCCAATTACAACACTGAGGGAGCACCCGATACCCAATTACAACACTGAGGGGGCACCCGATACCCAATTACAACACTGAGGGAGCACCCAATTACAACACGGAGAGAGCACCCGATATCCAATTACAACACTGAGGCAGCACCCGCTAACCAATTACAACACTGAGGCAGCACCCGATAACCAATTACAACACTGAGGGAGCGCCCGATACCCAATTACAACACTGAGGGAGCACCCGATACACAAATACAACACTGAGGCAGCACCCGATAACCAATTACAACACTGAGGGAGCACCCGATACCCAATTACAACACTGAGGGAGCACCCAATACCCAATTACAACACTGAGGGAGCACCCGATAACCAATTACAACACTGAGGGAGCACCCGATAACTAATTACAACACTGGCAGAGCACCCGATACCCAATTACAACATTGACGGAGCACCCGATACCCAATTACAACACTGAGGGGGCACCCGATACCCAATTACAACACTGAGGGAGCAGCCTATACCCAATTACAACACTGAGGGAGCACCCGATAACCAATTACAACACTGGCAGAGCACCCAATACCCGATTACAACACTGAGGGAGCACCCGATACCCAATTACAACACTGAGGGAGCACCTGATACCCAATTGCAACACTGAGGGATCACCCGATACCCAATTACATCACTGAGGGAGCACCCGATAACCAATTACAACACTGAGGGAGCACCCGATACCCAATTTCAACACTGAGGGAGCACCCGAGAACCAATTACAACACTGACAGAGCACACGATACCCAATTACAAAACTGACAGAGCACCCAATACCCAATTACAACACTGCGGGAGCACCCGATTCCCAATTACAACATTGAGGGAGCACCCAATACCCAATTACAACACTGAGGGAGCACCCAATAACCAATTACAACACTGAGGGGGCACCCGACACCCAATTACAACACTGAGGGAGCACCCGTTACCAAATTACAACACTGAGGGAGCACCCGATAACCAATTCCTACACTGGCGGAGCACACAATACACAATTACAACACTGAGGGAGCACCCAATACCAAATTGCAACACTGAGGGAGCACCCGGCACCCAATTACAACACTGCGGGAGCACCCGATATTCAATTACAACACTGAGGGAGCACCCGATAACCAATTCCAACACTAACGGAGCACACAATACACAATTACAACACTGAGGGAGCACCCGATACCCAATTACAACACTTAGGGAGCACCCGATAACCAATTACAACACTGAGCGAGCATAATTATTAATTACAGCACTGATGGCGCACGCGTTAACCTATTACAACACTGAGGGGGGCACCCGCAAACCTATTACAACACTGAGGGGGCACCCGATAACCTATTACAACACTGAGGGAGCACCCAATACCCAATTACAGCACTGATGGCGCACTCGCTAACCTATTACAACACTGAGGGGGCACCCGATAACCAATTACAGCAGTGAGGTAGCACCCGATACCCAATTACAACACTGAGCGAGCACAATTATTAATTACAGCACTGATGGGGCACCCGCTAACCTATTACAACACCGATGTAGCACCTGCTACTCAATCACTGCACAGCTGGAACATCTTTACATCATTACAACAATGTGGGACGTGAGAATTTTACTGTCAAATATGTCTCCCGAGCCACTGGCTCCAGGATTGCTGCTGTTTCCTCATTCAGTATTTATACTGACACTTCCACTTCCATCAGTCACCTCTCCCTCTCTCCCAAACACTTGGAAGTCAGTATATTCCATGGTACAGTGGCAGTGCACAGTCAGATCCCACAAACACCCTAGAACATTTCCCTCTCTCCAAACAAACTACCCCCTCTTACTCCACTTCAATATGTCCCTCATCCTCGCACAGCAGGATCCCCCCCCCCCCCCCACACACACACACACACACACACTCCAGTGTGGGTTCGGCCGGATTTGAAAAAAAAAGTGTTTGAGGTGAGAATTGCCGCAGTTGTTGTGCGAGGAATGTGGGGCGGGGTCTAGGGGTCAGGAACCCTCCCATCCGTACAGAGGGATATGGGCCAATGCGGGCAAGTGGGACTAGCTTAGTGATAGAAACTGGGCGGCACGGACAAGCTGGGCCGAAGGGACCGTTTCCATGCTGTAAACATCTTTCACTCTATGACTGGCCTCCAGTCACACAAAAAGCCTTCTCCCACCACCCTCTGTCTCCTATCACTAACTCAGTTCTGCTTCCAAGTTACCCGATCTCCCATGTGCATTTGACTTCTTTGTCAGTCTCCCATGTGGGACCTTGTCAGGGGCTTTGCTGCAATCCAGATAAACTACATCAACTGCACAACCCTCATCTGGTCACCTTCTCCAATAATTCAGTCCCATTTGTTCAGCACGGCCTCCCTCTGCCACGCTGACTATTCGTGATCAAAGCTCGCCTCTCCCAAATGGAGATTGATTCTCCAGCCCCACCGCCCCACGTAAATATTTCCCTCAGCCTCACACAGAAAGATCCCACACTGGAGACCGTCAGATCCTGTGTCTTTATCCCCCCCTCCCTTGACCACCAACCAATGTCCACCTCTGCTTTGCTGTCTCTGGATACCCCTCCCACGCCATCGCCTCACTGGCTCTCTTTCACCCACACAGCCTCCAACATTCCCCACCCCCCCAGTGTGGACACTGTCGCCGTGCGAGGGATATGGGGTGGGTTGTGTGGGCACAAGGAGGGGGGGGGGAGGAAGCTGGACCCTGACTCTACCCCCCAGCCACGACTCTTGTCTCTCTCTCTCCGCTCCCTCTGGCTTTGCACTCTCCCCTATCTCCATCCTAATTGCACAATCAGATCCAATCACCCCTCCAGTCAGTGTACATGAGCAATGAAGGCAATTCTACACAGCAAGATCCCACTGGCAGTACCACGATGGTGCAGGACACCTCTCCCACACTCTCTGTCTCTCTCCCCCACCCCTCCAGATCCCCTTCACATCCCCAGCCTTCAACCTCCACGCTTACCTCTACGTCCATCTCTCTCTTTCTTTCTCATTTCATTTCTCTCCCTCCTTCTCTCTCATTTCATTTCTTGCTCTCTCTCCCTCTCATTTCATTTCTCTCCCTCCCTATCATTTCATTTCTCTCCCTCCCTCTCTCTCATTTCATTGCTCTCTCTCTCTAGCCCTCTCTGAGCCGGATCTCCACAGAATCAGACTGTACAGAACTGGCCCTTCCACCCACCAAGCCTGGAGAGACAAGTGTAAATACTCTAATCTGCTCCAATCCCTCTGCCCAGCACTAGGCCCAGAGCCTTGAATGTTACCACACGTTGGGTGTCGCAACCGCCCAATTCTCTCCAACAGAGAGAAATCTGGAAGGGCAGAGAGACAAGAACATTCTACACTCAGAAACTCAGTAATGTAAATTGAAATGGTCCCTGGCCTTTCACATGTAAATGTGACATTACTGACACCAAGACATAGGCCCTGTTCTGATTGGCAATTTAAGCCCCCTTCCAGTCACAGCCTTTTACATTCCAGGCCCTTGTCAGCGCTCGATCGAAATGTCCTTCGAAATGTTCATGTTCATTCTGAATAAAGTCCCGCCACACGGGACATGTGTCAGTGTTTAACATTCCACAATCACATCCCAAACCCTCTCCAGTCAATGAATCGATTACAGTCGCAATGAAGGCATTTCCGCACAGCAAGATCCCAATAAAGTCCCACGGCAGCGGTGGACAACTGTAGCAGCCAGGTATTTCGAATACAACTAGTATAGGTTAAAGATAGCTGTTTAAGCATAAATATTGAACCCTAGTTTTAAATACCCATTTATACAGCATAATTCACTTTTACTGAGGTCCGTTGTTCTGGCAATTGCATATTTTGAAAGTCAGTGTGACATTAAAACAGCACAGTTGCAAGACAATTTGACACTGCTTGTGCTAATTGTCAAGGACAAGGACTGAATACCACAGCAACATGAAGGCACCATTGTTCAGAATGCAGATAACAGCTAGCCTAAAACCAGTCTATTGCTGGTAAAGATTAGCAGAATGTCACATTCCATAACATGTAGACATGAAACAATTAAAAAGCTGATGTTGAACATTGAAGATGGACGGCTTGCCATCAAATCAAATGTGTTTGAGTCTAACCCAAACCAATTAGGATTATATTGGGGTGTGATTAGATGACTTGAGACAGATATGAAAGTGTATAACTGAAAAGTTTCCGCCCGCCATTTTAGTGTTGTCTTTAGTGTGTTGTCTTTTGGTGTTGTCTGTCCTTAATTTCTGTCTTTGATCCTGTCAGAGGTGTCTTTGTGTGTTGTCTTTTAGTGTTGTCTGTCCTTAATTTCTGTCTTTGATTCTGTCAGTTTGTCTTTCTGTTAGTTTAGTCAGTTTTGTCCTTAATAGTCTCTGTTTGAGATGTCTTTTGGGGGTTCTGTCAGTCTGTGTCAGTGATGGAGTGCACTTTTGACTTTGAGTTTGAGTTTAACTGAAGATGAGCTCTCTCTCTCTTTTCATGTTCCATTGCCAGACTTTGACCGTTTAAAAGTTACTTTCGAGCTGTCTCAGCAAAAAAGATAATGTCTGTAATTCTCTGAAAGCTTCGAATTGTCTACGAATTGCCTTTTAAATGACTTTCAAATTGTAATCAAGCGACTACAAATAAAACAATTCTTTTTGGCACCTGAGAAATTCCTTACCTGAAGTTTGTGCTGAGCCCCAGTATTCGCAAAGTGCTACTGGTAACCGAATGGCAGAAATGATCTAAATTCCTTCAACTTTACACAGTCGAATAATACTAGGAATCGAACAACTTGGCATAGTCCAAAAATATTACAAATCTTACAACTTGTCGTATTGTGCCAGGACTTTGATTCATCAACTAAGCTTCCCCCAAACTTGGCGTAGTTCGACAAGTTAAGATCCTATCAATTATAGATTCCTACAACACCCCCACCCTGACACTCTGTCTCTTTCCACTACCCTTCCTGAGCACCTCACACCCCCATTCCCAGCCCCTCCCTGCCCTTCCCTCCCTCCATTTCCCCATCTCTCTCTCTCTCTGTCTGCCTCTCCCTCTCCCAGCCTCCCTCTTTCCCTCAATCTTTTACATTTACAGTCAGCTCACGGGTGTTTGTAAGTAATAGGGAGACAGACCAGGCGAGTACACAGCACGATTCCACACACACACACAACCTGCTCACAGACAGGGGAACAATTTAAACACTGAAACCAGGAGCAGGCTATTTGGCCCTTCCAACCTGCTCTGCCATTCATTATCACGGCTGACCATGCAACTCAGTAACCTGTCACCACCAGCCCCCCCCCCACCCCCCCCCGCGCCTCCCCCCCACATCCTCTGATCCTCCCCAGAGCTGTATCCTTCTTTAAAACAAGCTGGACAGCAACATTACCCAGGGTAGATCTTTATCAACACAATATTCACATGTGGGTCAAAATGTGGACAGGCAGACAGAGAGAGAGAGAGACAGAGAGAGAAATCCAGTCAACACCTCAATAAACTCAAAATGCTTCCTGCACATTGCACTGGATCTCTCAATTCATCCCCGTGTGGGGAAAACTGGCAGCAGAATTAGCCAGGAATAAAACTTCACCTCAAACAACTTTCAATTCCCGTCCCTCTCCCACCAGCTTCACAAGTGGAGGATGGATTTAAAACCCAGCGGCTGCTTCTTTAGGGAGGCATTTTCCGGGTCATCTCTGCCCAGCAAGACTCCAAGGCACCGTTACCAATCTCCATCCCCTTCTCCCTCTCCCTCCCCCTTCACCGCATTCTCTCTCTCCTTTTCCTTTCTCTCTCTCATTTCCCATTCTCTCTCTCCCATTCTCTCTCTCATTTTCCTTTCTCTCTCTCCTTTCCCATTCTCTCTCTCCTTTCCCATTCTCTCTCTCTCCTTTCCCATTCTCTCTCTCCTTTCCCATTCTCTCTTTCTCTCCGTTCCCACTCTCTCTCTGTTTCTCCTTTCCCATTCTCTCTCTCTCTCTCTCTCTCCTTTCCCATTCTCTCTCTCTCATTTCCCATTCTCTCTCTCCTTTCCCATTCTCTCTCTCTCTCTTTTCCCATTCTCTCTCTCCTTTTCCTTTCTATCTCCTTTTCCTTTCTCTCTCCTTTTCCTTTCTCTCTCTCTCCTTTCCCATTCTCCCTCTCCTTTCCCATTCTCTCTCTCTCCTTTCCCATTCTCTCTCGCCTTTCCCATTCTCTCTCTCTCTCTACTTTCCCATTCTCTCTCTCTCCTTTCCCATTCTCTCTCCCTCCTTTCCCATTCTCTCTCTCCTTTCACATTCTCTCTCTCTCCTTTCCCATTCTCACTCTCCTTTCCCATTCTCTCTCTCTCCTTTCCCATTCTCTCTCTCCTTTCCCATTCTCTCTCTATCTCCTTTCCCATTCTCTCTCTCTCTCCTTTCCCATTCTCTCTCTCCTTTCCTATTCTCTCTATATCCTTTCCCATTCTCTCTCTCTCCTTTCCCATTCTCTCTCTCCTTTCCCATTCTCTCTTTCTCTCCTTTCCCATTAATCCCAGTAAAACACAGGCACTGTGCGATTGGTAAATTAAGCCAGGCCCCAATCGCAGCCTTTCCCGTTCCAGGCCCTTTGAGAGAGCTGGATTGAAATGTCCTCGGAAAATCTCCTGTCTTCCCATTTGGAATAAGTGTACCACCACACTGGGCATGTTTAATATTTATGATTACAGAACTAAAACCCAAAACCTTACCACCCCCCTCCCCCGGCCAGTCAATGTACAAGTGACTGAAGTTACAATGTAGACCAGTCTGCACAGCAGGATCCCACGGGCAGCCCCACAACGGAAGAGGACTCAACCGCTCCCAAGATGCAGCATCGATTTCCCCCACTGACTCCCCAACGTTCCCCACCCCCTCTCAGTTTAGTTCTCCCTCACCCTGTTTCTCCCCCGCCCTTTCCCTCCATCTATTTAGGTTTACAGTGTGGACACCATGGCGGGGTGAGGAATATGGGGGGGAGGTGGGGGTCTGTGCCCTGGCTGTGCAGCAGAGACCCCTACCCAAAAATCTCTTCTTCCCTCTCCCTGCCCCTGTGGCTTCCCCCTCTCTCTCTCTCTGCCTCTCTCTCTCTGTCTCTCTCAGACTCCCTCTCTCTCTGTCGCTCTCTCTGACTCTCTCTCTGTCTATCTCTCTGTCTCTCTCTGTCTCTCTCTCTCTCTCTGTCTCGCTCTGACTCTCTCTCTCTCCCTGTCTCTCTCTCTGACTCTCTCTCTCTGTCTATCTCTCTGAAACTCTCTCTGTCTCTCTCTCTCTCTCTGACTCTCTCTCTGTCACTCTCTCTCTCTGACTCTCTCTCTGTCTCTCTCTCTGTCTCTCTCTCTCTGACTCTCTCTCTCCCTCTCTGACTCTCTCTCTCTGTCTCTCTCTCTCTTTCTCTCTGTCCCTCTCTCTCTGCCTCTCTCTCTGTCTCTCTCTCTCTGTCTCTCTCTCTCTCTCTGACTCTCTCTCTCCCTCTCTGTCTCTCTCTCTCTGTCTGTCTCTCTCGCTCTCAGACTCTCTCTCTGTCTCTCTCTGTTTCTCTCTCTCTGTCTCTCTCTGACTCTCTCTCTCTGACTCTCTCTGTCTCTCTCTCTCTCTGTCTCTCTCTCTGTCTCTCTGTCTGTCTTTCTCTCTGACTATCTCTCTCTGACTATCTCTCACTGACTCTCTCTCTCTCTCTCTGTCTCTCACTCTCCCTCTCTATCTGTCTCTGTCTCTGTCTCTCTCTCTCTGACTCTCTCTCTGACTATCTCTCTCTGACAATCTCTCTCTGACTCTCTCTCTCTCTCTGTCTCTCACTCTCCCTCTCTATCTCTCTCTCTGTCTCTCTCTCTGTCTCTCTCTCTGTCTCTCGCTCTGACTCTCTCTGTATGTCTCTCTCTCTCTGACTCTCTCTCTCTGTGTCTCTCTCACTGACTCTCTCTCTCTCTGTCTCTCTCTCTCCCTCCCTCTCTGTCTCTCTCTCTGTCTCTCTCGCTCTCTCTCTCTGTCTTTCTCTCTGTCTCTCTCTTACTCTCTCTGTCTCTCTTTCTCTCTCTCTGATACTTCACAAGCTGAAGACAAATATGGGAGGGAGAGAGAGAAACAGACAGAGAGACAGAAACAGACAGAGAGAAAGGGAAAATGCAAAGTCAGTCCATCACTAAACCTCAAATCCAAATATTTCCCGTGCATTTAACTGGAACCTGGATTTATTGCAATGTCAGCTGTGTGGAGCACTTTAAACCCTGTGACAAGCATTTACACACAGAGACAGACAGGAAGAGAAAGAGAGCGACACAACGACACACAGACAGGCAGGCAGAGACAGAGGGACTGAGAGAGAAGGAAAGAGAGAGTCAGGTAGTCAAAGAGAGGAAGAGACAGACCGACAGGGAGAGAGAGAGAGACAGACAGAGACAGGCAGTCAGAGAGAGGCAGAGACAGACCGACAGGGGGAGAGAGAGAGAGGGAGACAGTGACAGGCAGCCAGAGAGAGGTAGAGACAGACCGACAGGGGGAGAGAGAGAGAGAGACAGAGACAGGCAGTCAGAGAGAGGTAGAGTCAGACCGCCAGGGGGAGAGATAGAGAGAGACAGAGACAGGCTGTCAGAGAGAGGTAGAGACAGACCGACAGGGGAAGAGAGAGAGTGAGACAGAGCCAGGCAGTCAGAGAGAGAGACAGAATGAGAAACTGGCGCAGAGGGAGAGAGCTCTCTGGCTGCCTGACTCTGCCAGTCTCTGTCTGTCTCTCTCTCTCCCCTTATCGGTCTCTCTCTACCTCTCTCTGACTGCCTGTCTCTCAGGCAGTCAGACAGAGGTAGAGACAGACCGACAGGGGGAGCGAGAAGAGAGAGACAGGCAGAGTCAGGCTGTCAGAGATGACAGAGACAAACAGACAGGGTGAGCGAGAGAGAGAGAGAGAGACAGACAGACAGAAAATAGAGGCAGAGAGAGAGAGACAGACAGACAGAGTCAGGCAGTCAGAGAGAGTTGGAGACAGACCGATAGGGGGAGAGAGAGAGACAGACAGACAGACAGTGACAGGCAGTCAGAGAGAGGTAGAGACAGACCAACAGGGGGAGCGAGACAGAGAGAGAGACAGAGACAGGCAGTCAGAGAGAGGTAGAGACAGACCGACAGGGGGAGAGAGAGAGACAGACAGTCAGGCAGTCAGAGAGAGGTAGAGAGAGACAGACAGGGGGAGAGACAGAGACAGACAGAGTCAGGCAGTCAGAGAGAGGTAGAGAGAGACCGACAAGGGGAGAGAGAGAGACAGACAGAAACAGGCAGAGTCAGGCAGGTATAGAGAGGTAGAGATAGACCGACAGGGGGAGAGACAGACAGAGACAGGCAGTCAGAGAGAGTTAGAGACAGACCGACAGGGGGAGAGAGACAGACCGACAGAGACAGGCAGTCAGAGAGAGGCAGAGACAGACCGACAGGGGGAGAGAGACAGACAGACAGAGTCAGGCAGTCAGAGAGAGGTAGAGACAAATCGACAAGGGGAGAGAGAGAGACAGACAGAGTCAGGCAGTCAGAGAGAATTAGAGACAGACCGACGGGCCGAGAGAGAGACAGTCAGAGACAGACAGAGTCAGGCAATAAGAGGGAGACAGACAGACAGTGTCAGGCAGTCAGAGAGAGGTAGAGACAGACCGACACGGGGAGAGAGAGAGAGAGAGACAGAGACAGGCAGTCAGAGAGAGGTAGAGACAGACCGACAGGGGGAGAGAGAGAGACAGACAGTCAGGCAGTCAGAGAGAGGTAGAGACAGACAGACAGGGGGAGAGACAGAGACAGACAGAGTCAGGCAGTCAGAGAGAGGTAGAGAGAGACCGACAAGGGGAGAGAGAGAGACAGACAGAAACAGGCAGAGTCAGGCAGGTAGAGAGAGGTAGAGATAGACCGACAGGGGGAGAGACAGACAGAGACAGGCAGTCAGAGAGAGTTAGAGACAGACCGACAGGGGGAGAGAGATAGACCGACAGAGACAGGCAGTCAGAGAGAGGCAGAGGCAGACCGACAAGGGGAGAGAGAGAGACAGACAGAGTCAGGCAGTCAGAGAGAGGTAGAGACAGACCGACGGGCAGAGAGAGAGACAGAGACAGAGACAGGCAGTCAGAGAGAGGTAGAGACAGACCGACAGGGGGAGAGAGAGACAGAGACAGAGACAGGCAGTCAGAGAGAGGTAGAGACAGACCGACAGGGAGTGAGAGAGAGAGACAGAGACAGGCAGTCAGAGAGAGGTAGAGAGAGACCGACAAGGGGAGAGAGACAGACAGAGAGTCAGGCAGTCAGAGAGAGGTAGAGACAGACCGACAAGGGGAGAGAGAGAGACAGACAGAGACAGGCTGTCAGAGAGAGGTAGAGACAGACCGACAGGGGAAGAGAGAGAGTGAGACAGAGCCAGGCAGTCAGAGAGAGAGACAGAATGAGAAACTGGCGCAGAGGGAGAGAGCTCTCTGGCTGCCTGACTCTGCCAGTCTCTGTCTGTCTCTCTCTCTCCCCTTATCGGTCTCTCTCTACCTCTCTCTGACTGCCTGTCTCTCAGGCAGTCAGACAGAGGTAGAGACAGACCGACAGGGGGAGCGAGAAGAGAGAGACAGGCAGAGTCAGGCTGTCAGAGATGACAGAGACAAACAGACAGGGTGAGCGAGAGAGAGAGAGAGAGACAGACAGACAGAAAATAGAGGCAGAGAGAGAGAGACAGACAGACAGAGTCAGGCAGTCAGAGAGAGTTGGAGACAGACCGATAGGGGGAGAGAGAGAGACAGACAGACAGACAGTGACAGGCAGTCAGAGAGAGGTAGAGACAGACCAACAGGGGGAGCGAGACAGAGAGAGAGACAGAGACAGGCAGTCAGAGAGAGGTAGAGACAGACCGACAGGGGGAGAGAGAGAGACAGACAGTCAGGCAGTCAGAGAGAGGTAGAGAGAGACAGACAGGGGGAGAGACAGAGACAGACAGAGTCAGGCAGTCAGAGAGAGGTAGAGAGAGACCGACAAGGGGAGAGAGAGAGACAGACAGAAACAGGCAGAGTCAGGCAGGTATAGAGAGGTAGAGATAGACCGACAGGGGGAGAGACAGACAGAGACAGGCAGTCAGAGAGAGTTAGAGACAGACCGACAGGGGGAGAGAGACAGACCGACAGAGACAGGCAGTCAGAGAGAGGCAGAGACAGACCGACAGGGGGAGAGAGACAGACAGACAGAGTCAGGCAGTCAGAGAGAGGTAGAGACAAATCGACAAGGGGAGAGAGAGAGACAGACAGAGTCAGGCAGTCAGAGAGAATTAGAGACAGACCGACGGGCCGAGAGAGAGACAGTCAGAGACAGACAGAGTCAGGCAATAAGAGGGAGACAGACAGACAGTGTCAGGCAGTCAGAGAGAGGTAGAGACAGACCGACACGGGGAGAGAGAGAGAGAGAGACAGAGACAGGCAGTCAGAGAGAGGTAGAGACAGACCGACAGGGGGAGAGAGAGAGACAGACAGTCAGGCAGTCAGAGAGAGGTAGAGACAGACAGACAGGGGGAGAGACAGAGACAGACAGAGTCAGGCAGTCAGAGAGAGGTAGAGAGAGACCGACAAGGGGAGAGAGAGAGACAGACAGAAACAGGCAGAGTCAGGCAGGTAGAGAGAGGTAGAGATAGACCGACAGGGGGAGAGACAGACAGAGACAGGCAGTCAGAGAGAGTTAGAGACAGACCGACAGGGGGAGAGAGATAGACCGACAGAGACAGGCAGTCAGAGAGAGGCAGAGGCAGACCGACAAGGGGAGAGAGAGAGACAGACAGAGTCAGGCAGTCAGAGAGAGGTAGAGACAGACCGACGGGCAGAGAGAGAGACAGTCAGAGACAGACAGAGTCAGGCAATAAGAGAGAGACAGACAGACAGAGTCAGGCAGTCAGAGAGAGGTAGAGACAGACCGACAGGGGGAGAGAGAGACAGAGACAGAGACAGGCAGTCAGAGAGAGGTAGAGACAGACCGACAGGGAGTGAGAGAGAGAGACAGAGACAGGCAGTCAGAGAGAGGTAGAGAGAGACCGACAAGGGGAGAGAGACAGACAGAGAGTCAGGCAGTCAGAGAGAGGTAGAGACAGACCGACAAGGGGAGAGAGAGAGACAGACAGAGTCAGGCAGTCAGAGAGAGGTAGAGACAGACCGACAGGGGGAGAGTGAGAGACAGAGACAGACAGAGTCAGGAAGTCAGTTAGAGAGACAGACAGAGTCAGGCAGTCAGAGAGATGTAGAGAAAGACCGACAGGGAAAGAGAGAGAGACAGACAGAGACAGACAGAGTCAGGCAGTCAGAGAGAGAGGCAGACAGAGTCAGGTAGTCAGAGAGAGGTACGGACAGACCGACAGGGGGACACAGAGAGACAGACAGAGTCAGGCAGTCAGAGAGAGGTAGGGACAGACCGACAGGGTCAGAGAGAAAGACAGACTGAGACAGACAGAGTCAGTCAGTCAGAGAGAGAGACAGACAGAGTCAGGCAGTCAGAGAGGTAGAGACAGACCGACAGGGGGAGAGAGAGAGAGAGACAGAGACAGGCAGTCAGACAGAGGTAGAGACAGACCGATAGGGAGTGAGAGAGAGAGACAGAGACAGGCAGTCAGAGAGAGGTAGCGAGAGACCGACAAGGGGAGAGAGACAGGCAGACAGTCAGTCAGTCAGAGAGAGGTAGAGACAGACCGACAAGGGGAGAGAGACAGACAGACTGAGTCAGGCAGTCAGAGAGAGGTAGAGACAGACCGACAGGGGGAGAGTGAGAGACAGAGACAGGCAGAGTCAGGGAGTCAGTGATAGAGACAGACAGAGTCAGGCAGTCAGAGAGAGGTAGAGAAAGACCGACAGGGAAAGAGAGAGAGACAGACAGAGACAGACAGAGTCAGGCAATCAGAGAGAGAGACAGACAGAGTCAGGTAGTCAGAGAGAGGTACGGACAGACCGACAGGGGGACACAGAGAGACAGACAGAGTCAGGCAGTCAGAGAGAGGTAGGGACAGACCGACAGGGTCAGAGAGAAAGACAGACTGTGACAGACAGAGTCAGTCAGTCAGAGAGAGAGACAGACAGAGTAAGGCAGTCAGAGAGGTAGAGACAGACCGACAGGGGTAGAGAGGGACAGACAGACAGAGACAGACAGAGTCAGACAGTCAGAGAGAGACAGACGGACAGAGTCAGGCAGTCAGAGAGAGGTAGAGACAGACCGACAGGGGGAGAGAGAGAGAGACAGAGAGAGTCAGGCAGTCAGAGAGAGGTAGAGACAGACGGACAGGGGGAGAGAGAGAGAGACAGTGACAGGCAGTCAGAGAGAGGTAGAGACAGACCGACAGGGGGAGAGAGAGAGAGAGACAGAGACAGGCAGTCAGAGAGAGGTAGAGACAGACCGCCAGGGGGAGAGATAGAGAGAGACAGAGACAGGCTGTCAGAGAGAGGCAGAGACAGACCGACAGGGGAGAGAGAGAGAGACAGAGACAGAAGATAGAGGCAGAGAGAGAGAGAGACAGACAGACAGACAGAGTCAGGCAGTCAGAGAGAGGTAGAGACAGACCGACAGGGGGCGAGAGAGAGACAAGAGGCAGAGGGAGAGAGTCAAACAGTGACGAACATAATCAGGCAGTCAGAGAGACGTAGGGGCAGACTGACAGAGGGAGAGTGAGAGACAGAGACAGACAGAGTCAGGCAGTCAGTGAGAGAGACAGACAGAGTCAGGCAGTCAGAGAGAGAGACAGACAGAGTCAGGTAGTCAGAGAGAGGTACGGACAGACCGACAGGGGGAGACAGAGAGACAGACAGAGTCAGGCAGTCAGAGAGAGGTAGAGACAGACCGACGGGCAGAGAGAGAGACAGTCAGAGACAGACAGAGTCAGGCAATAAGAGAGAGACAGACAGACAGAGTCAGGTAGTCAGAGAGAGATAGAGACAGACCGACAGGGGGAGAGAGAGAGAGAGACAGAGACAGGCAGTCAGAGAGAGGTAGAGACAGACCGACAGGGAGTGAGAGAGAGAGACAGAGACAGGCAGTCAGAGAGAGGCAGAGAGAGACCGACAAGGGGAGAGAGACAGACAGAGAGTCAAGCAGCCAGAGAGAGGTAGAGACAGACCGACAAGGGGAGAGAGAGAGACAGACAGAGTCAGGCAGTCAGAGAGAGGTAGAGACAGACCGACAGGGGGAGAGTGAGAGACAGAGACGGACAGAGTCAGGGAGTCAGTGAGAGAGACAGACAGAGTCAGGCAGTCAGAGAGAGGTGGAGAAAGACCGACAGGGAAAGAGAGAGAGACAGACAGAGACAGACAGAGTCAGGCAGTCAGAGAGAGAGACACGAGAGTCAGGCAGTCAGAGAGAGGTAGAGACAGACGGACAGGGGGAGAGAGAGAGAGAGAGACAGTGACAGGCAGTCAGAGAGCGGTAGAGACAGACCGACAGGGGGAGAGAGAGAGAGAGACAGAGACAGGCAGTCAGAGAGAGGTAGAGACAGACCGCCAGGGGGAGAGATAGAGAGAGACAGGCTGTCAGAGAGAGGTAGAGACAGACCGACAGGGTCAGAGAGAGACAGACAGAGGCAGGCAGTGAGAGAGAGGTAGAGACAAACCGACAAGGGGAGAGAGGGAGACAGACAGAGTCAGGCAGTCAGAGAGAGGTAGAGACAGACCGACAGGGGGAGAGAGAGACAGAGACAGACAGAGTCAGGCAGTCAGAGAGAGGTAGAGACAGACCGACAGGGGGAGAGAGAGAGAGAGAGACAGTGTCAGGCAGTCAGAGAGAGGTAGAGTCAGACCAACAGGGGGAGAGAGGGACAGACAGACAGAGTCAGGCAGTCAGACAGAGAGAGACAGACAGAGTCAGGTAGTCAGAGAGAGGTACAGACAGACCTACAGGGGGAGACAGAGAGAGACAGACAGAGTCAGGCAGTCAAAGAGAGGTAGGGACAGACCGACCGGGTCAGAGAGAGAGACAGACAGAGACAGACAGAGTCAGGCAGTCAGAGAGAGGTAGAGACAGACCGACAGGGGGAGAGAGAGAGAGAGACAGAGACAGGCAGTGAGAGAGAGGTAGAGACAGACCGACAGGGGGAGAGAGAGAGAGACACACAGACAGGCAGTCAGAGAGAGGTAGAGACAGACCGCCAGGGGGAGAGATAGAGAGAGTCAGAGACAGGCTGTCAGAGAGGGGTAGAGACAGACCGACAGGGGGAGAGAGACAGAGAGACAGAGACAAGCAGTCAGAGAGAGGTAGAGACAGACCGACAGGGTGAGAGAGAGAGACAGCCAGAAACATGCAGAGTCAGGCAGTCAGAGACAGAGAAAAACAGAGTCAGGCAGTCAGAGAGAGGTAGAGTCAAACCGACAGGGGGAGAGAGACAGACCGACAGAGACAGGCAGTCAGAGAGAGATAGAGACAGACCGACAGGGGGAGAGAGACAGACCGACAGAGTCAGGCAGTCAGAGAGAGGTAGAGACAGACCGACAAGGGGAGGGTGAGAGACAGACAGAATCAGGCGGTCAGAGAGAGGTAGAGACAGACCGACGGGGTGTGAGAGAGACAGACAGAGACAGACAGAGACAGACAGAGTCAGGCAGTCAGAGGGAGACAGACAGCCAGAGTCAGGCAGTCTGAGAGAGGTAGAGAGAGACCGATAAGGGGAGAGAGAGAGGCAGATAGAAACAGGCCGAGTCAGGCAGGTAGCGAGAGGTCGAGACAGACCGACAGGGGGATAGACAGATAGAGATAGGCAGTCAGAGAGAGGTAGAGACAGACCTACAGGGGGAGAGAGACAGACCGACAGAGACAGGCAGCCAGAGAGAGGTAGAGACAGACCGACAGGGGGAGAGAGACAGACAGACAGAGTCAGGCAGTCAGAGAGAGGTAGAGACAAACCGACAAGGGGAGAGAGAGAGACAGAGAGAGTCAGGCAGTCAGAGAGAGGTAGAGACAGACCGACAGGGAGAGAGAGAGACAGACAGAGACAGACAGAGTCAGGCAGTCAGAGGGAGACAGACAGCCAGAGTCAGGCAGTCAGAGAGAGGTAGAGAGAGACCGACAAGGGGAGAGAGAGAGGCAGATAGAAACAGGCCGAGTCAGGCAGGTAGCGAGAGGTAGAGACAGACCGACAGGGGGATAGACAGATAGAGATAGGCAGTCAGAGAGAGGTAGAGACAGACCTACAGGGGGAGAGAGACAGACCGACAGAGACAGGCAGCCAGAGAGAGGTAGAGACAGACCGACAGGGGGAGAGAGACAGACAGACAGAGTCAGGCAGTCAGAGAGAGGTAGAGACAAACCGACAAGGGGAGAGAGAGAGACAGAGAGAGTCAGGCAGTCAGAGAGAGGTAGAGACAGACCGACAGGGAGAGAGAGAGACAGACAGAAACAGACAGAGTCAGGCAGTCAGAGAGAGACAGACAGACAGAGTCAGGCAGTCAGAGGGAGGTAGAGAGAGACCGACAAGGGGAGAGAGAGAGACGGACAGAAACAGGCAGTCAGAGAGAGGCAGAGACAGACCGATAGGGGGAGAGAGACAGACAGACAGAGTCAGGCAGGTAGAAAGATGTAGAGATAGATCGACAGGGGAAGAGACAGACAGAGACAGGCAGTCAGAGAGAGGTAGAGACAGACCGACAGGGGGAGAGAGAGAGACAGACAGTCAGGCAGTCAGTGAGATGTAGAGATAGACAGACAGGGGGAGAGACAGAGACAGACAGAGTCAGGCAGTCAGAGAGAGGTAGAGAGAGACCGACAAGGGGAGAGAGAGAGACAGACAGGAAGAGGCAGAGTCAGGCAGGTAGAGAGAGGTAGAGACAGACCGACAGGGGGAGAGAAAGACAGAGACAGGCAGTCAGAGAGAGTTAGAGACAGACCGACAGGGGCAAATAGACAGACCGACAGAGACAGGCAGTCAGAGAGAGGCAGCGACAGACCGACAGGGGGAGAGAGACAGACAGACAGAGTCAGGCAGTCAGAGAGAGGTAGAGACAAACCGACAAGGAGAGAGAGAGAGACAGACAGAGTCAGGCAGTCAGAGAGAGGAAGAGAAAGCCGGACGGGCAGAGAGAGAGACAGACAGAGTCAGGCAGTCATAGACAGGTAGAGACAGACCGACAGGGGGAGAGAGACAGACAGACAGAGTCAGGCAGTCAGAGAGATGTAGAGACAGACCGACAAGGAGAGAGAGAGAGACAGACAAAGTCAGTGAGTCAGAGAAATGTAGAGACAGACCGACAGGGGGAGAGAGAGAGACAGACATAGTCAGGCAGTCAGAGAGAGGAAGAGACAGACCGACAGGGTGAGAGTGAGAGACAGAGACAGACAGAGTCAGGCAGTCAGTGAGAGAGACAGACAGAGTCAGGCAGTCAGAGAGAGGTAGAGAAAGACCGACAGGGTCAGAGAGAGAGACAGACAGAGACAGACAGTGTCAGGCTGTCAGAGAGAGAGAGACAGACAGAGTCAGGTAGTCAGAGAGAGGAAGAGACAGACCGACAGGGGGAGACAGAGAGACAGACAGAGTCAGGCAGTCAGAGAGAGGAAGAGACAGACCGACAGCGGGAGAGAGACAGGCAGAGTCTGGCATCAGGAATGACAGAGACAGACCGACAGGGTGAGCGAGAGTGAGAGAGACAGACAGAAAATAGAGGCAGAGAGAGAGAGAGACAGACAGAGTCAGGCAGTCAGAGAGAGGTAGAGACAGACCGACAGGGGGAGAGAGAGAGACAGACAGTCAGGCAGTCAGAGAGAGGTAGAGACAGACCGACAGGGGGAGAGAGAGAGAGAGAGACAGAGACAGGCAGTCAGAGAGAGGTAGAGACAGACCGACAGGGGGAGAGAGAGAGAGAGACAGAGACAGGCAGTCAGAGAGAGATAGTGGCAGACCGACAGGTGAAGAGGGACAGAGAGACAGAGACAGGCATTCAGAGAGAGGTAGAGACAGAACGACAGGGTGAGAGAGAGAGACAGACAGAGACAGACAGAGTCAGGCAGTCAGAGAGAGAGAGACAGACAGAGTCAGGCAGTCTGGGAGAGGTAGAGTTAAACCGACAGGGGGACAGAGACAGACCGACAGAGACAGGCAGTCAGAGAGAGGTAGAGGCAGACCGACAGGGGGAGAGACAGACAGACAGAGTCAGGCAGTCAGAGAGAGGTAGGGACAGGCCGACAAGGGAGAGAGAGAGACAGACAGATTCAGGCAGTCAGAGAGGGGCAGAGACAGACCGACGGGGAGAGAGAGAGTCAGCCAGAGACAGACAGAGTGAGGCAGTTCGAGAGAGACAGACAGACAGAGTCAGGCAGTCAGAGAGGGGTAGAGACAGACCGACGGGGAGAGAGAGAGACAGACAGAGACAGGCAGAGTCAGGCAGGTAGAGTGAGGTAGAGACAGACCGACAGGGGGAAAGACAGACAGAGACAGGGAGTCAGAGAGAGGTAGAGACAGACCGACAGGGGGACAGAGAGAGACAAGAGGCAGAGGGAGAGAGGCAAACAATGACTAACAGAATCAAGGCAGTCAGAGAGAGGGAGAGACAGACTGACAGAGGAAGAGTGAGAGACAGAGACAGACAGAGTCAGGCAGTCAGAGAGAGGTAGAGACAGACCGACAGGGTGAGAGTGAGAGAAGAGACAGACAGAGTCAGGCGGTCAGAGAGAGGTAGAGACAGACCGACAGGGTGAGAGTGAGAGACAGAGACAGAGAGAGTCAGGCAGTCAGTGAGAGAGACAGACAGAGTCAGGCAGTCAGAGAGAGGTAGAGAAAGACCGACAGGGTCAGAGAGAGACACAGACAGAGACAGACAGAGTCAGGCAGTCAGAGAGAGAGACAGACAGAGTCAGGTAGTCAGAGAGAAGTACGGACAGACCGACAGGGGGAGACAGAGACGCAGACAGAGTCAGGCAGTCAGAGAGAGGTAGTGACAGACCGACAGGGTCAGAGAGAACGACAGACAGAGACAGACAGAGTCAGTCAGTCAGAGAGAGAGACAGACTGAGTCAGTCAGTCAGAGAGGTAGAGACAGACCGACAGGGGGAGAGAGGGACAGACAGACAGAGACAGACAGAGTCAGACAGTCAGAGAGAGACAGAGACAGACCGACAGGGGGAGAGAGAGAGAGACAGAGAAAGTCAGGCAGTCAGAGAGAGGTAGAGACAGACCGACAGGGGAAGAGAGAGAGAGAGACAGAGAGAGTCAGGCAGTCAGAGAGAGGTAGAGACAGACCGACAGGGGGAGAGAGAGAGAGATAGAGACAGTGACAGGCAGTCAGAGAGAGGTAGAGACAGACCGACAGGGGGGGAGAGAGAGAGAGACAGAGACAGACAGTCAGAGAGAGGTAGAGACAGACCGCCAGGGGGAGAGATAGAGAGAGACAGAGACAGGCAGTCAGAGAGAGGTAGAGACAGACCGACAGGGGGAGAGAGAGAGAGAGACAGAGACAGGCAGTCAGAGAGAGATAGTGACAGACCGACAGGTGAAGAGGGACAGAGAGACAGAGACAGGCATTCAGAGAGAGGTAGAGACAGTACGACAGGGTGAGAGAGAGAGACAGACAGAGACAGACAGAGTCAGGCAGTCAGAGAGAGAGAGACAGACAGAGTCAGGCAGTCAGAGAGAGGTAGAGTTAAACCGACAGGGGGAGAGAGACAGACCGACAGAGACAGGCAGTCAGAGAGAGGTAGAGGCAGACCGACAGGGGGAGAGAGACAGACAGACAGAGTCAGGCAGTCAGAGAGAGGTAGAGACAGACCGACAAGGGAGAGAGAGAGACAGACAGAGTCAGGCAGTCAGAGAGGGGTAGAGACAGACCGACGGGGAGAGAGAGAGTCAGCCAGAGACAGACAGAGTGAGGCAGTTCGAGAGAGACAGACAGACAGAGTCAGGCAGTCAGAGAGGGGTAGAGACAGACCGACGGGGAGAGAGAGAGACAGACAGAGACAGGCAGAGTCAGGCAGATAGAGTGAGGTAGAGACAGACCGACAGGGGGAGAGACAGACAGAGACAGGGAGTCAGAGAGAGGTAGAGACAGACCGACAGGGGGACAGAGAGAGACAAGAGGCAGAGGGAGAGAGGCAAACAATGACTAACAGAATCAGGCAGTCAGAGAGAGGGAGAGACAGACTGACAGAGGAAGAGTGAGAGACAGAGACAGACATAGTCAGGCAGTCAGAGAGAGGTAGAGACAGGCCGACAGGGTGAGAGTGAGAGCAGAGACAGACAGAGTCAGGCAGTCAGAGAGAGGTAGAGACAGACCGACAGGGTGAGAGTGAGAGACAGAGACAGAGAGAGTCAGGCAGTCAGTGAGAGAGACAGACAGAGTCAGGCAGTCAGAGAGAGGTAGAGAAAGACCGACAGGGTCAGAGAGAGACACAGACAGAGACAGACAGAGTCAGGCAGTCAGAGAGAGAGACAGACAGAGTCAGGTAGTCAGAGAGAAGTACGGACAGACCGACAGGGGGAGACAGAGAGACAGACAGAGTCAGGCAGTCAGAGAGAGGTAGTGACAGGCCGACAGGGTCAGAGAGAACGACAGACAGAGACAGACAGAGTCAGTCAGTCAGAGAGAGAGACAGACTGAGTCAGGCAGTCAGAGAGGTAGAGACAGACCGACAGGGGGAGAGAGGGACAGACAGACAGAGACAGACAGAGTCAGGCAGTCAGAGAGAGACAGAGACAGACCGACAGGGGGAGAGAGAGAGAGACAGAGAAAGTCAGGCAGTCAGAGAGAGGTAGAGACAGACCGACAGGGGAAGAGAGAGAGAGAGACAGAGAGAGTCAGGCAGTCAGAGAGAGGTAGAGACAGACCGACAGGGGGAGAGAGAGAGAGATAGAGACAGTGACAGGCAGTCAGAGAGAGGTAGAGACAGACCGACAGGGGGGGAGAGAGAGAGAGACAGAGACAGGCAGTCAGAGGGAGGTAGAGACAGACCGCCAGGGGGAGAGATAGAGAGAGACAGAGACAGGCTGTCAGAGAGAGGTAGAGACAGACCGACGGGGAGAGAGAGACAGACAGAGACAGACAGAGTCAAGCAGTCAGAAAGAGACAGACAGACAGAGTCAGGCAGTCAGAGAGAGGTAGAGACAGACCGACAGGGGAAGAGAGAGAGAGAGACAGATAGAGACAGGCAGTCAGAGAGAGGTAGAGACAGACCGACAGGGGGAGAGAGACAGACAGGGGGAGAGAGACAGACAGACAGAGTCAGGCAGTCAGAGAGAGGTAGAGACAGACCGACAGGGGAAGAGAGAGAGAGAGACAGATAGAGACAGGCAGTCAGAGAGTGGGAGAGACAGACCGACAGGGGGAGATAGACAGACCGACAGAGACAGGCAGTCAGAGAGAGGTAGAGACAGACCGACAGGGGGAGAGAGACAGACAGACAGAGTCAGGCAGTCAGAGAGAGGTAGAGACAAACCGACAAGGGGAGAGAGAGAGACAGACAGAGTCAGGCTGGCAGAGAGAGGTAGACACAGACCGACAGGGAGAGAGAGAGACAGACTGAGACAGGCAGTCAGAGAGAGACAGACAGACAGAGTCAGGCAGTCAGAGAGAGGTATAGAGAGACCGACAAGGGGAGAGAGAGAGACTGACAGAAACAGGCAGAGTCAGGCAGGTAGAGAGAGGTAGAGACAGACCGACAGGGTGAGAGACAGGCAGAGACAGGCAGTCAGAGAGAGGTAGAGACAGACCGACAGGGGGAGAGAGAGAGACAGACAGTCAGGCAGTCAGAGAGAGGTAGAGACAGACTGAGAGAGGGAGAATGAGAGAAAGAGACAGACAGAGTCAGGCAGTCAGTGAGAGAGACAGACAGAGACAGGCAGTCAGAGAGAGGTTGAGACAGAACGACAGGGTCAGAGAGAGAGATAGACAGAGGCAGACCGAGTCAGGCAGTCAGAGAGAGAGACAGGCAGAGTCAGGTAGTTAGAGAGAGGTAGAGACAGACCGACAGGGTCAGAGAGAGAGACAGACAGAGACAGACAGAGTCAGTCAGTCAGAGAGAGAGACAGACAGAGTCAGGCAGTCAGAGAGAGGTAGAGACAGACCGACAAGGGGAGAGAGAGAGACAGACAGAGTCAGGCAGTCAGAGAGAGGTAGAGACAGACCGACAGGGGGAGAGAGGGACAGACAGACAGAGACAGACAGAGTCATACAGTCAGAGAGAGACAGAAAGACAGAGTCAGGCAGTCAGAGAGAGGTAGAGACAGACCGACAGGGGTAGAGAGAGAGAGACAGACAGAGTCAGGCAGTCAGAGAGATGTAGAGTCAGACCGACAGGGGGAGAGAGAGAGAGACAGACAGAGTCAGGCAGTCAGAGAGAGGTAGAGAAAGACCGACACGGTCAGAGAGAGAGACAGACAGAGACAGACAGAGTCAGGCAGTCAGAGAGAGAGACAGACAGAGTCAGGTAGTCAGAGAGAAGTACGGACAGACCGACAGGGGGAGACAGAGAGACAGACAGAGTCATGCAGTCAGAGAGAGGTAGGGACAGACCGACAGGGTAGGAGAGAACGACAGACAGAGACAGACAGAGTCAGGCAGTCAGAGAGGTAGAGACAGACCGACAGGGGGAGAGAGGGACAGACAGACAGAGACAGACAGAGTCAGACAGTCAGAGAGAGACAGAGACATACCGACAGGGGGAGAGAGAGAGAGACAGATAAAGTCAGGCAGTCAGAGAGAGGTAGAGACAGACCGACAGGGGAAGAGAGAGAGAGAGACAGATAGAGTCAGGCAGTCAGAGAGAGGTAGAGACAGACCGACAGGGGGAGAGAGAGAGAGATAGAGACAGTGACAGGCAGTCAGAGAGAGGTAGAGACAGACCGACAGGGGGGAGAGAGAGAGAGACAGAGACAGGCAGTCAGAGAGAGGTAGAGACAGACCGCCAGGGGGAGAGATAGAGAGAGACAGAGACAGGCTGTCAGAGAGAGGTAGAGACAGACCGACGGGGAGAGAGAGACAGACAGAGACAGGCAGAGTCAAGCAGTCAGAAAGAGACAGACAGGCAGAGTCAGGCAGTCAGAGAGAGGTAGAGAGAGACCGACAAGGGGAGAGATAGAGAGAGACAGAGACAGGCAGTCAGAGAGAGGTAGAGACAGACCGACAGGGGGAGAGAGAGAGAGAGACAGAGACAGGCAGTCAGAGAGAGATAGTGACAGACCGACAGGTGAAGAGGGACAGAGAGACAGAGACAGGCATTCAGAGAGAGGTAGAGACAGTACGACAGGGTGAGAGAGAGAGACAGACAGAGACAGACAGAGTCAGGCAGTCAGAGAGAGAGAGACAGACAGAGTCAGGCAGTCAGAGAGAGGTAGAGTTAAACCGACAGGGGGAGAGAGACAGACCGACAGAGACAGGCAGTCAGAGAGAGGTAGAGGCAGACCGACAGGGGGAGAGAGACAGACAGACAGAGTCAGGCAGTCAGAGAGAGGTAGAGACAGACCGACAAGGGAGAGAGAGAGACAGACAGAGTCAGGCAGTCAGAGAGGGGTAGAGACAGACCGACGGGGAGAGAGAGAGTCAGCCAGAGACAGACAGAGTGAGGCAGTTCGAGAGAGACAGACAGACAGAGTCAGGCAGTCAGAGAGGGGTAGAGACAGACCGACGGGGAGAGAGAGAGACAGACAGAGACAGGCAGAGTCAGGCAGATAGAGTGAGGTAGAGACAGACCGACAGGGGGAGAGACAGACAGAGACAGGGAGTCAGAGAGAGGTAGAGACAGACCGACAGGGGGACAGAGAGAGACAAGAGGCAGAGGGAGAGAGGCAAACAATGACTAACAGAATCAGGCAGTCAGAGAGAGGGAGAGACAGACTGACAGAGGAAGAGTGAGAGACAGAGACAGACATAGTCAGGCAGTCAGAGAGAGGTAGAGACAGGCCGACAGGGTGAGAGTGAGAGCAGAGACAGACAGAGTCAGGCAGTCAGAGAGAGGTAGAGACAGACCGACAGGGTGAGAGTGAGAGACAGAGACAGAGAGAGTCAGGCAGTCAGTGAGAGAGACAGACAGAGTCAGGCAGTCAGAGAGAGGTAGAGAAAGACCGACAGGGTCAGAGAGAGACACAGACAGAGACAGACAGAGTCAGGCAGTCAGAGAGAGAGACAGACAGAGTCAGGTAGTCAGAGAGAAGTACGGACAGACCGACAGGGGGAGACAGAGAGACAGACAGAGTCAGGCAGTCAGAGAGAGGTAGTGACAGGCCGACAGGGTCAGAGAGAACGACAGACAGAGACAGACAGAGTCAGTCAGTCAGAGAGAGAGACAGACTGAGTCAGGCAGTCAGAGAGGTAGAGACAGACCGACAGGGGGAGAGAGGGACAGACAGACAGAGACAGACAGAGTCAGGCAGTCAGAGAGAGACAGAGACAGACCGACAGGGGGAGAGAGAGAGAGACAGAGAAAGTCAGGCAGTCAGAGAGAGGTAGAGACAGACCGACAGGGGAAGAGAGAGAGAGAGACAGAGAGAGTCAGGCAGTCAGAGAGAGGTAGAGACAGACCGACAGGGGGAGAGAGAGAGAGATAGAGACAGTGACAGGCAGTCAGAGAGAGGTAGAGACAGACCGACAGGGGGGGAGAGAGAGAGAGACAGAGACAGGCAGTCAGAGGGAGGTAGAGACAGACCGCCAGGGGGAGAGATAGAGAGAGACAGAGACAGGCTGTCAGAGAGAGGTAGAGACAGACCGACGGGGAGAGAGAGACAGACAGAGACAGACAGAGTCAAGCAGTCAGAAAGAGACAGACAGACAGAGTCAGGCAGTCAGAGAGAGGTAGAGACAGACCGACAGGGGAAGAGAGAGAGAGAGACAGATAGAGACAGGCAGTCAGAGAGTGGGAGAGACAGACCGACAGGGGGAGATAGACAGACCGACAGAGACAGGCAGTCAGAGAGAGGTAGAGACAGACCGACAGGGGGAGAGAGACAGACAGACAGAGTCAGGCAGTCAGAGAGAGGTAGAGACAAACCGACAAGGGGAGAGAGAGAGACAGAGTCAGGCAGTCAGAGAGAGGTAGACACAGACCGACAGGGAGAGAGAGAGACAGACTGAGACAGGCAGTCAGAGAGAGACAGACAGACAGAGTCAGGCAGTCAGAGAGAGGTATAGAGAGACCGACAAGGGGAGAGAGAGAGACTGACAGAAACAGGCAGAGTCAGGCAGGTAGAGAGAGGTAGAGACAGACCGACAGGGTGAGAGACAGGCAGAGACAGGCAGTCAGAGAGAGGTAGAGACAGACCGACAGGGGGAGAGAGAGAGACAGACAGTCAGGCAGTCAGAGAGAGGTAGAGACAGACTGAGAGAGGGAGAATGAGAGAAAGAGACAGACAGAGTCAGGCAGTCAGTGAGAGAGACAGACAGAGACAGGCAGTCAGAGAGAGGTTGAGACAGAACGACAGGGTCAGAGAGAGAGATAGACAGAGGCAGACCGAGTCAGGCAGTCAGAGAGAGAGACAGGCAGAGTCAGGTAGTTAGAGAGAGGTAGAGACAGACCGACAGGGTCAGAGAGAGAGACAGACAGAGACAGACAGAGTCAGTCAGTCAGAGAGAGAGACAGACAGAGTCAGGCAGTCAGAGAGAGGTAGAGACAGACCGACAGGGGGAGAGAGGGACAGACAGACAGAGACAGACAGAGTCATACAGTCAGAGAGAGACAGAAAGACAGAGTCAGGCAGTCAGAGAGAGGTAGAGACAGACCGACAGGGGTAGAGAGAGAGAGACAGACAGAGTCAGGCAGTCAGAGAGATGTAGAGTCAGACCGACAGGGGGAGAGAGAGAGAGACAGACAGAGTCAGGCAGTCAGAGAGAGGTAGAGAAAGACCGACACGGTCAGAGAGAGAGACAGACAGAGACAGACAGAGTCAGGCAGTCAGAGAGAGAGACAGACAGAGTCAGGTAGTCAGAGAGAAGTACGGACAGACCGACAGGGGGAGACAGAGAGACAGACAGAGTCATGCAGTCAGAGAGAGGTAGGGACAGACCGACAGGGTAGGAGAGAACGACAGACAGAGACAGACAGAGTCAGGCAGTCAGAGAGGTAGAGACAGACCGACAGGGGGAGAGAGGGACAGACAGACAGAGACAGACAGAGTCAGACAGTCAGAGAGAGACAGAGACATACCGACAGGGGGAGAGAGAGAGAGACAGAGAAAGTCAGGCAGTCAGAGAGAGGTAGAGACAGACCGACAGGTGAAGAGAGAGAGAGAGACAGATAGAGTCAGGCAGTCAGAGAGAGGTAGAGACAGACCGACAGGGGGAGAGAGAGAGAGATAGAGACAGTGACAGGCAGTCAGAGAGAGGTAGAGACAGACCGACAGGGGGGAGAGAGAGAGAGACAGAGACAGGCAGTCAGAGAGAGGTAGAGACAGACCGCCAGGGGGAGAGATAGAGAGAGACAGAGACAGGCTGTCAGAGAGAGGTAGAGACAGACCGACGGGGAGAGAGAGACAGACAGAGACAGGCAGAGTCAAGCAGTCAGAAAGAGACAGACAGGCAGAGTCAGGCAGTCAGAGAGAGGTAGAGAGAGACCGACAAGGGGAGAGAGAGTTGCAGATAGAAACAGGCAGAGTCAGGCAGTCAGACAGAGGTAGAGACAGACCGACAGGGGAAGAGAGAGAGAGAGACAGATAGAGACAGGCAGTCAGAGAGTGGGAGAGACAGACCGACAGGGGGAGATAGACAGACCGACAGAGACAGGCAGTCAGAGAGAGGTAGAGACAGACCGACAGGGGGAGAGAGACAGACAGACACAGTCAGGCAGTCAGAGAGAGGTAGAGACAAACCGACTAGGGGAGAGAGAGAGACAGACAGTGTCAGGCTGTCAGAGAGAGGTAGACACAGACCGTCAGGGAGAGAGAGACACACACTGAGACAGGCAGTCAGAGAGAGACAGACAGACAGAGTCAGGCAGTCAGAGAGAGGTATAGAGAGACCGACAAGGGGAGAGAGAGAGACAGACAGAAACAGGCAGAGTCAGGCAGGTAGAGAGAGGTAGAGACAGACCGACAGGGGGAGAGACAGACAGAGACAGGCAGTCAGAGAGAGGTAGAGACAGACCGACAGGGGGAGAGAGAGAGACAGACAGTCAGGCAGTCAGAGAGAGGTAGAGACAGGCAGACAGGGGTAGAGACAGAGAGAGAGAGAGTAAGGCAGTCAGAGAGAGGTAGAGAGAGACCGACAAGGGGAGAGAGAGAGACAGACAGAAACAGGCAACGTCAGGCAGGTAGAGAGAAGTAGAGACAAACCGACAGGGGGCGAGACACACAGAGACAGGCAGTCAGAGAGAGTTAGAGACAGACCGACAGGGGGAGAGAGACAGACCGACAGAGACAGGCATTCAGAGAGAGGCAGAGACAGACCGACAGGGGGAGAGAGACAGACAGACAGAGTCAGGCAGTCAGAGATAGGCAGAGACAGACCGACAGGGCGAGAGAGACAGGCAGACAGACAGAGTCAGGCAGTCAGCGAGAGGTAGAGACAAACCGACAAGGGGAGAGAGAGAGTCAGACAAAGTCAGGCAGTCAGAGAGAGGTAGAGACAGACCGACAGGGGGAGAGAGAGAGAGAGACAGAGACAGGCAGTCAGAGAGAGAGACAGAATGAGAAACTGGCGCAGAGACAGTGGGAGAGACCTCTCTGATTGCCTGACTCTGTCTGTCTCTCTCTCTCCCCTTGTCTATCTCTCTCTACCTCTCTCTGACTGCCTGTCTCTCAGGCAGTCAGAG
This sequence comes from Scyliorhinus torazame, assembly GCF_047496885.1. Lineage (NCBI taxonomy): Eukaryota > Metazoa > Chordata > Chondrichthyes > Carcharhiniformes > Scyliorhinidae > Scyliorhinus > Scyliorhinus torazame. Next base: position 58,972 of record NW_027308741.1, read on the forward strand.
AGAGGAAGTGACAGACCGACAGGGGGAGAGAGACAGGCAGAGTCTGGCAGTCAGGGATGACAGAGACAGACCGACAGGGTGAGCGAGAGTGACAGAGACAGACAGATAATAGAGGCAGAGGGAGAGAGAGACAGACAGAGTCAGGCAGTCAGAGAGAGGTAGAGACAGACCGACAGGGGGAGAGAGAGAGACAGACAGTCAGGCAGTCAGAGAGAGGTAGAGACAGACCGACAGGGGGAGAGAGACAGACCGGCAGAGACAGGCAGTCAGAGAGAGGTAGAGACAGACCGACAAGGGAGCGAGAGAGACAGACAGAGTCAGGCAGTCAGAGAGGGGTAGAGACAGACCGACGGGGAGAGAGAGAGTCAGCCAGAGACAGACAGAGTCAGGCAGTTAGAGAGAGACAGACAGACAGAGTCAGGCAGTCAGAGAGGGGTAGAGACAGACCGACGGGGAGAGAGAGAGACAGACAGAGACAGGCAGAGTCAGGCAGGTAGAGTGAGGTAGAGACAGACCGACAGGGGGAGAGACAGACAGAGACAGAGAGTCAGAGAGAGGTAGAGACAGACCGACAGGGGGAGAGAGAGAGACACGAGGCAGAGGGAGAGAGGCAAACAGTGACTAACATAATCAGGCAGTCAGAGAGAGGTAGAGACTGACTGACAGAGGGAGAGTGAGAGGCAGAGACAGACAGAGTCAGGCAGTCAGTGAGAGAGACAGACAGAGCCAGGCAGTCAGAGAGAGGTAGAGAAAGACCGACAGGGTCATAGAGAGAGACAGAGAGAGACAGACAGAGTCAGGCAGTCAGAGAGAGAGACAGACAGAGTCAGGCAGTCAGAGAGAGGTTGAGACAGACCGACAGGGTCAGAGAGAGAGACAGACAGAGGCAGACCGAGTCAGGCAGTCAGAGAGAGAGACAGGCAGAGTCAGGTAGTTAGAGAGAGGTAGGGACAGACCGACAGGGTCAGAGAGAGAGACAGACAGAGACAGACAGAGTCAGTCAGTCAGAGAGAGAGACAGACAGAGTCAGGCAGTCAGAGAGAGGTAGAGACAGACCGACAGGGGGAGAGAGGGACAGACAGACAGAGACAGACAGAGCAGACAGTCAGAGAGAGACAGACCGACAGAGTCAGGCAGTCAGAGAGAGGTAGAGACAGACCGACAGGGGAAGAGAGAGAGAGACAAACAGAGTCAGGCAGTCAGAGAGATGTAGAGTCAGACCGACAGGGGGAGAGAGAGAGAGAGAGACAGTGACTGGCAGTCAAAAAGAGGTAGCGACAGACCGACAGGGGGAGAGAGAGAGAGAGACAGAGACAGGCAGTCAGAGAGAAATAGAGACAGACCGCCAGGGGGAGAGATAGAGAGAGACAGAGACAGACGGACAGGGGGAGAGAGAGACAGAGTCAGGCTGTCAGAGAGAGGTAGAGGCAGACCGACAAGGGGAGAGAGACAGAGAGACAGAAACAAGCAGTCATAGAGAGGTAGAGACAGACCGACAGGGTGAGAGAGAGAGACAGACAGAGACAGGCAGAGTCAGGCAGTCAGAGACAGAGAAAAACAGAGTCAGGCAGTCAGAGAGAGGTAGAGTCAAACCGACAGGGGGAGAGAGACAGACCGACAGAAACAGGCAGTCAGAAAGAGATAGAGGCAGACCGACAGGGGGAGAGAGACAGACAGACAGAGTGAGGCAGTCAGAGAGAGGTAGAGACAGACCGACAAGGGGAGAGAGAGAGACAGACAGAGTCAGGCGGTCAGAGAGAGGTAGAGACAGACCGACGGGGAGAGAGCGAGACAGACAGAGACAGACAGAGTCAGGAAGTCAGAGAGAGGTAGAGAGAGAACGACAAGGGGAGAGAGAGAGGCAGATAGAAACAGGCAGAATCAGGCAGTCAGAGAGAGGTAGAGACAGACCGACACGGTCAGAGAGAGAGACAGATAGAGGCAGACCGAGTCAGGCAGTCAGAGAGAGAGAGAGACAGGCAGAGTCAGGTAGTTAGAGAGAGGTACGGACAGACCGACAGGGTCAGAGAGAGAGACAGACAGAGACTGACAGAGTCAGTCAGTCAGAGAGAGAGACAGACAGCGTCAGGCAGTCAGAGAGAGGTAGAGACAGACCGACAAGGGGAGAGAGAGAGACAGACAGAGTCAGGCAGTCAGAGAGAGGTAGAGACAGACCGACAGGGGGAGAGAGGGACAGACAGACAGAGACAGACAGAGTCAGACAGTCAGAGAGATACAGACAGACAGAGTCAGGCAGTCAGAGAGAGGTAGAGACAGACCGACAGGGGGAGAGAGAGAGAGACAGACAGAGTCAGGCAGTCAGATAAATGTAGAGACAGACCGACAGGGGGGGGAGAGAGAGAGAGAGACAGTGACAGGCAGTCAAAGAGAGGTAGAGACAGACCGACCGGGGGAGAGAGTGAGAGAGACACAGACAGGCAGTCAGAGAGAGGTAGAGACAGACCGCCAGGGGGAGAGATAGAGAGAGAGACAGAGACAGGCTGTCAGAGAGAGGTAGAGACAGACCGACAAGGGGAGAGAGACAGAGAGACAGAAACAAGATGTCAGAGAGAGGTAGAGACAGACCGACAGAGAGAGAGAGACAGACAGAGACAGGCAGAGTCAGGCAGTCAGAGACAGGGAAAAACAGAGTCAGGCAGTCAGAGAGAGGTAGAGTCAAATCGACAGGGGGACAGAGACAGACCGACAGAGACAGGCAGTCAGAAAGAGATAGAGACAGACCGACAGGGGGAGAGAGACAGACAGACAGAGTGAGGCAGTCAGAGAGAGGTAGAGACAGACCGACAAGTGGAGAGAGAGAGACAGACAGAGTCAGGCGGTTAGAGAGAGGTAGAGAGAGAACGACAAGGGGAGAGAGAGAGGCAGATAGAAACAGGCAGAGTCAGGCAGGTAGAGAGAGGTAGAGACAGACCGACAGGGGGGAGACAGACAGAGACAGGCAGTCAGAGAGAGGTAGAGACAGAAGGGCAGGGGGAGAGAGAGAGAGAGAAAGACAGTGACAGGCACTCAGAGAGAGGTAGAGACAGACCGACAGGGGGAGAGAGAGAGAGAGAGACAGAGACAGGCAGTCAGAGAGAGGTAGAGACAGACCGACAGGGAGAGAGAGAGACAGGCAGAGACAGACAGAGTCAGGCAGTCAGAGAGAGACAGACAGACAGAGTCAGGCAGTCAGAGAGAGGTAGAGACAGACGGACAGGTGGAGAGAGACAGACCGACAGAGTCAGGCAATCAGAGAGAGGTAGAGACAAACCGACAAGGGGAGAGAGAGAGACAGACAGAAACACGCAGAGTCAGGCAAGTAGAGAGAGGTAGAGACAGACCGACAGGGGGGAGACAGACAGAGACAGGCAGTCAGAGAGAGGTAGAGACAGAAGGGCAGGGGGAAAGAGAGAGAGAGAAAGACAGTGACAGGCACTCAGAGAGAGGTAGAGACAGACCGACAGGGGGATAGAGAGAGAGAGAGACAGAGACAGGCAGTCAGAGAGAGGTAGAGACAGACCGACAGGGGGAGAGAGAGAGAGAGAGAGACAGAGACAGGCAGTCAGAGAGAGATAGTGACAGACCGACAGGTGAAGAGGGAAAGAGAGACAGAGACAGGCATTCAGAGAGAGGTAGAGACAGAACGACAGGGTGAGAGAGAGAGACAGACAGAGACAGACAGAGTCAGGCAGTCAGAGAGAGAGAGACATACAGACTCAGGCATTCAGAGAGAGGTAGAGTTAAACCGACAGGGGGAGAGAGACAGACCGACAGAGACAGGCAGTCAGAGAGAGGTAGTGACAGACCGACAGGGGGAGAGAGACAGACGGACAGAGTCAGGCAGTCAGAGAGAGGTAGAGACAGACCGACAAGGGAGAGAGAGAGACAGACAGAGTCAGGCAGTCAGAGAGGGGTAGAGACAGACCGACGGGGATAGAGAGAGTCAGCCAGAGACAGACAGAGTCAGACAGTCAGAGAGATACAGACAGACAGAGTCAGGCAGTCAGAGAGAGGTAGAGACAGACCGACAGGGGGAGAGAGAGAGAGACAGACAGAGTCAGGCAGTCAGAGAAATGTAGAGACAGACCGACAGGGGGGGGAGAGAGAGAGAGAGACAGTGACAGGCAGTCAAAGAGAGGTAGAGACAGACCGACCGGGGGAGAGAGTGAGAGAGACACAGACAGGCAGTCAGAGAGAGGTAGAGACAGACCGCCAGGGGGAGAGATAGAGAGAGAGACAGAGACAGGCTGTCAGAGAGAGGTAGAGACAGACCGACAAGGGGAGAGAGACAGAGAGACAGAAACAAGATGTCAGAGAGAGGTAGAGACAGACCGACAGAGAGAGAGAGACAGACAGAGACAGGCAGAGTCAGGCAGTCAGAGACAGGGAAAAACAGAGTCAGGCAGTCAGAGAGAGGTAGAGTCAAATCGACAGGGGGACAGAGACAGACCGACAGAGACAGGCAGTCAGAAAGAGATAGAGACAGACCGACAGGGGGAGAGAGACAGACAGACAGAGTGAGGCAGTCAGAGAGAGGTAGAGACAGACCGACAAGTGGAGAGAGAGAGACAGACAGAGTCAGGCGGTTAGAGAGAGGTAGAGAGAGAACGACAAGGGGAGAGAGAGAGGCAGATAGAAACAGGCAGAGTCAGGCAGGTAGAGAGAGGTAGAGACAGACCGACAGGGGGGAGACAGACAGAGACAGGCAGTCAGAGAGAGGTAGAGACAGAAGGGCAGGGGGAGAGAGAGAGAGAGAAAGACAGTGACAGGCACTCAGAGAGAGGTAGAGACAGACCGACAGGGGGAGAGAGAGAGAGAGAGACAGAGACAGGCAGTCAGAGAGAGGTAGAGACAGACCGACAGGGAGAGAGAGAGACAGGCAGAGACAGACAGAGTCAGGCAGTCAGAGAGAGACAGACAGACAGAGTCAGGCAGTCAGAGAGAGGTAGAGACAGACGGACAGGTGGAGAGAGACAGACCGACAGAGTCAGGCAATCAGAGAGAGGTAGAGACAAACCGACAAGGGGAGAGAGAGAGACAGACAGAAACACGCAGAGTCAGGCAAGTAGAGAGAGGTAGAGACAGACCGACAGGGGGGAGACAGACAGAGACAGGCAGTCAGAGAGAGGTAGAGACAGAAGGGCAGGGGGAAAGAGAGAGAGAGAAAGACAGTGACAGGCACTCAGAGAGAGGTAGAGACAGACCGACAGGGGGATAGAGAGAGAGAGAGACAGAGACAGGCAGTCAGAGAGAGGTAGAGACAGACCGACAGGGGGAGAGAGAGAGAGAGAGAGACAGAGACAGGCAGTCAGAGAGAGATAGTGACAGACCGACAGGTGAAGAGGGAAAGAGAGACAGAGACAGGCATTCAGAGAGAGGTAGAGACAGAACGACAGGGTGAGAGAGAGAGACAGACAGAGACAGACAGAGTCAGGCAGTCAGAGAGAGAGAGACATACAGACTCAGGCATTCAGAGAGAGGTAGAGTTAAACCGACAGGGGGAGAGAGACAGACCGACAGAGACAGGCAGTCAGAGAGAGGTAGTGACAGACCGACAGGGGGAGAGAGACAGACGGACAGAGTCAGGCAGTCAGAGAGAGGTAGAGACAGACCGACAAGGGAGAGAGAGAGACAGACAGAGTCAGGCAGTCAGAGAGGGGTAGAGACAGACCGACGGGGATAGAGAGAGTCAGCCAGAGACAGACAGAGTCAGGCAGTTAGAGAGAGACAGACAGGCAGAGTCAGGCAGGTAGAGTGAGGTAGAGACAGACCGACAGGGGGAGAGAGAGAGACAAGAGGCAGAGGGAGAGAGGCAAACAGTGACTAACAGAATCAGGCAGTCAGAGAGAGGTAGAGACAGACTGACAGAGGGAGAGTGAGAGACAGAGACAGACAGAGTCAGGCAGTCAGTGAGAGAGACAGACAGAGTCAGGCAGTCAGAGAGAGGTAGAGAAAGACCGACAGGGTCATAGAGAGAGACAGACAGAGACCGACAGAGTCAGGCAGTCAGAGAGAGGTAGAGAGAGAACGACAAGGGGAGAGAGAGAGGCAGATAGAAACAGGCAGAATCAGGCAGGTAGAGAGAGGTAGAGACAGACCGACAGGGGGAGAGACAGATAGAGACAGGCAGTCAGAGAGTGGTAGAGTCAGACCGACAGGGGGAGAGAGACAGACCAACAGAGACAGGCAGTCAGAGAGAGGTAGAGACAGACCGACAGGGGGACAGAGACAGACAGATAGAGTCATGCAGTCAGAGAGAGGTAGAGACAAACCGACAAGGGGAGAGAGAGAGACAGACAGAGTCAGGCAGTCAGAGAGAGGTAGAGACAGACCGACAGGGAGAGATAGAGAGACAGACAAGGACAGACAGAGTCAGGCAGTCAGAGAGAGACAGACAGACAGAGTCAGGCAGTCAGAGAGAGGTAGAGACAGACCGACAGGGTCAGAGAGAGATACAGACAGAGGCAGACCGAGTCAGGCAGTCAGAGAGAGAGATAGGCAGAGTCAGGTAGTTAGAGAGAGGTAGAGACAGTCCGACAGGGTCAGAGAGAGAGACAGACAGAGACAGACAGAGTCAGTCAGTCAGAGAGAGAGAGACAGACAGAGTCAGGCGGTCAGAGAGAGGTAGAGACAGACCGACAGGGGGAGAGAGGGACAGACACACAGAGACAGACAGAGTCAGACAGCCAGAGAGAGACAGACAGACAGAGTCAGGCAGTCAGAGAGAGGTAGAGACAGACCGACAGGGAGAGAGAGAGAGAGAGAGAGAGACAGTGACAGGCAGTCAAAGAGAGGTAGAGACAGACCGACAGGGGGAGAGAGAGAGAGAGACAGAGACAGGCAGTCGGAGGGAGGTAGAGACAGACCGCCAGGGGGAGAGATAGAGAGAGACAGAGACAGGCTGTCAGAGAGAGGTAGAGACCGACCGACAAGGGGAGGGAGACAGAGAGACAGAAACAAGCAGTCAGAGAGAGGTAGAGACAGACCGACAGGGTGGGAGAGAGAGACAGACAGAGACAGGCAGAGTCAGGCAGTCAGAGACAGAGACAAACAGAGTCAGGCAGTCAGAGAGAGGTAGAGTCAAACCGACAGGGGGCGAGAGACAGACCGACAGAGACAGGCAGTCAGAAAGAGATAGAGACAGACCGACAGGGGGAGAGAGACAGACAGACAGAGTGAGGCAGTCAGAGAGAGGTAGAGACAGACCGACAAGGGGAGAGAGAGAGACAGACAGAGACAGGCGGTCAGAGAGAGGTAGCGACAGACCGACGGGGAGAGAGCGAGACAGACAGAGACAGACAGAGTCAGGCAGTCAGAGAGAGGTAGAGAGAGAACGACAAGGGGAGAGAGAGAGGCAGATAGAAACAGGCAGAATCAGGCAGGTAGAGAGAGGTAGAGACAGACCGACAGGGGGAGAGACAGATAGAGACAGGCAGTCAGAGAGAGGTAGAGTCAGACCGATAGTGGGAGAGAGACAGACCGACAGAGACAGGCAGTCAGAGAGAGGTAGAGACAGACCGACAGGGGGAGAGAGACAGACAGACAGAGTCATGCAGTCAGAGAGAGGTAGAGACAAACCGACAAGGGGAGAGAGAGAGACAGACAGAGTCAGGCAGTCAGAGAGAGGTAGTGACAGACCGACAGGGAGAGAGAGAGAGACAGACAAGGACAGGCAGAGTCAGGCAGTTAGAGAGAGACAGACAGACAGAGTCAGGCAGTCAGAGAGAGGTAGAGACAGACCGACAGGGGGAGAGAGACAGACCGACAGAGTAAGGCAATCAGAGAGAGGTAGAGACAAACCGACAAGGGGAGAGAGAGAGACAGACAGAAACAGGCAGAGTCAGGCAGGTAGAGAGAGGTAGAGACAGAACGACAGGGGGAGAGAGAGACAGACAGAGACAGGCAGTCAGAGAGAGGTAGACACAGACCGACAGGGGGAGAGAGAGAGACAGACAGTCAGGCAGTCAGAGAGGTAGAGACAGGCAGACTGGGGGAGAGACAGAGACAGACCGAGTCAGGCAGTTAGAGAGAGGTAGAGAGAGACCGACAAGTGGAGAGAGAGAGACAGACAGAAACAGGCAGAGTCAGGCAGGTAAAGAGACGTAGAGACAGACCGACAGGGGGAGAGACAGACAGAGACAGGCAGTCAGAGAGAGTTAGAGACAGACCGACAGGGGGAGAGATACAGACCGACAGAGACAGGCAGTCAGAGAGAGGCAGAGACAGACCGACAGGGGGAGAGAGACAGACAGACAGGGTGAGGCAGTCAGAGAGAGGTAGAGACAGACCGACAAAGGGAGAGAGAGAGACAGACAGAAACAGGCAGTCAGAGAGAGAGACAGACAGAGTCAGGCAGGTAGAGAGAGGTTGAGACAGACCGACAGGGGGAGAGACAAACAGAGACAGGCCGTCAAAGAGAGTTAGAGACAGACCGACAGGGGGAGAGAGAGAGCCAGACAGTCAGGCAGTCAGAGAGAGTTAGAGACAGGCCGACAGAGGGAGAGAGAGTGAGAGAGACAGAGACAGGCAGTCAGAGAGAGGTCGAGACAGACCGACAGGAGGAGTGAGAGAGAGAGACAGAGACAGACAGAGTCAGGCAGTCAGAGAGAGGTAGAGACAGAACGACAGGGGGATAGGGAGAGACAGACAGAGACAGAAGATAGAGGCAGAGAGAGACAGACAGACGGAGTCAGACAGTCAGAGAGAGAGACAGAATGAGAAACGGGCGCAGAGACAGAGGGATAGAGAGGCAAAGAGGGAGACAGAGTCAGGCAGTCAGAGAGGTATTGACAGAACGAGAAAATGACGCAGGTTCAGAGCGACAGAGAGAGAGAGACAGTCACAGGGACAAATGCAAAGTCATCACGTCTCTGGCCTCTTTGCACTGGGAAATCAGCTGCCCATTCCTTCAGGAGGCTATTTAAAATCGCAGCAAGAATTTATTTATATTCCTAAGTCAGGGAATCCCCACAGGGTGTGACAGACCCCCCCCCCCCCCCATCCCCACCCCCATATTATCCTCACTCTCCCCTTTCTCTCTCTTCAACAATTTATCTCATTCTAGGTGAATGATGGAGGCTGAGAGGGAGAGAGACTGTGAGAGAGAGAGACTGAGAGAGACTGAGAGGGAGAGTGAGACTGAGAGGGAGAGAGACAGAGTGGGAGAGTGACTGAGGGAGAGGGACTGAGAGGGAGAGGGACTGAGAGGGAGAGAGGCTGAGAGGTAGAGAGACTGAGAGGAAGAGAGGCTGAGAGGGAGGGACTGAGAGGGAGAGAGGGAGAAAGACTGAGAGGGAGAGAGAGACTGTGAGGGAGAAAGACTGAGAGGGAGAGAGAGACTGAGAGGGAGAGAGGGAGAAAGACTGAGAGGGAGCGAGGGTGAGGGAGAGAGGGACGGAGAGGGAGAGAGGCTGCGACGGAGAGAGACAGAGGGAGAGAGGGAGAAAGACTGAGAGGCTGAGAGGGAGAGAGGCAGAGAGGCACTGAAGGTGAGAGGGAGAGAGACAGAGAGGGAGAGAGGAATTGAGAGGGAATGAGACTGAGAGAAAGAGGGACTGAGAGGGAGAGAGGGTGAGAGGGAGAGAGGGTGAAAGGGAGAGAGACTGAGAGGGAGAGAGGCAGAGAGGGAGAGGGAGGAAGACTGAGAGGGAGAGAGGGTGAGAGGGAGAGAGGGTGAGAGTCTGAGAGGAAGAGAGACTGAGAGGGAGAGAGGGTGAGAGACTGAGAGGGAGAGAGGCTGAGAGGGAGAGAGAGGCTGAGAGGGAGAGGCTGAGATAGAGAGGGACTGAGAGGGAGAGAGGGTGAGAGGGAGAGAGACTGAGAGTGAGAGAGACAGAGAGGGAGAAGGACGGAGAGGGAGGGAGGCTGAGAGGGAGAGAGGCAGAGAGGCACTGAGGATGATAGGGAGAGAGACAGAGGGAGAGAGAAAATGAGTGGGAGAGAGACTGAGAGGGAGTGGGACAGAGAGGGAGAAAGACAGAGAGGGAGAGAGACTGAGAGGCAGAAAGGGACTGAGAGGGTGAGAGACAGAGTGGGAGAGAGACTGAGAGGGAGAGGGACAGAGACGGAGACGGGCTGAGAGGGAGGGGTTGAGAGGGAAAGAGGCTGAGAGGGACAGAGAGGCTGTGAGGGAGAGAGGTTGAGAGAGAGAGGGACTGAGAGGGAGAGATGGAGAGGCTGAGAGGGAGAGAGGCTGAGAGGGCGAGAGGCTGAGAGGGAGAGATGCTGAGAGGAAGAGAGGCTGAGAGGGTGAGGGAGACTGAAAGGGAGAGAGACTGAGAGGCAGAGGGACTGAGAGGGAGAGACACAGAGTGGGAGAGAGACTGAGAGGGAGAGGGACAGAGAGGGAGAGGGGCTGAGAGGGAGAGGGGCTGAGAGGAGAGAGGCTGAGAGGGACAGGGAGGCTGAGAGGGAGAGAGGTTGAGAGAGAGAGGGAATGAGAGGGAGAGATGGAGAGGCTGAGAGGGAGAGAGGCTGAGAAGCTGAGAGTGAGAGAGGAAGAGAGGCTGAGAGGCTGAGAGGGAGAAAGGCTGAGGGAGAGAGAGACTGAGAGTGAGAGAGGCTGAGAAGGAGAGAGGCTGAGAGTGAGAGAGGGTGAGAGGGAGAGAGGCTGAGAGGAAGAGAGGCTAAGAGGCTGAGAGGGCGAGAGGGTGAGAGGCTGTGAGGGAGAGAGGCTGAGAGGCTGAGAGGGTGAGAGGCTGAGAGGGGGAGAGGCTGAGAGGGGGAGAGAGGCTGAGAGGGGGAGAGAGACTGGATGGGGGAGAGGCTGAGAGGAAGACAGGGTGAGAGACTGAGAGGAATAGAGGCTGAGAGGGAGAGAGACTGAGAGGGAGAGAGGCTGAGAGGAAGAGAGGCTGAGAGGGTGAGGGAGACTGAGAGGGAGAGAGACTGAGAGGGAGAGAGGCTGAGAGGGAGCGAGAGGCTGAGAGGGAGAGAGACTGAGAGGGTGAGAGGCTGAGAGGGAGAGGAACAGAGGGGGAGAGAGAGATCGAGAGAGGGAGAAAGGCTGAGGGAGAGGGAGAGAGACTGAGAGAGAGGGAGAGAGACTGAGAATGGGACAAGCAGAAACTTAGTTAAAGGTGATTCAAATGGTCCCCTGGACTTTCACAGGGAACCGTGACATTAATCGCAGTTACACACGGGCACCGTGCAATTGGGATATTCTGATTCAATGGAAGCACTTCTTTAAACTGACAGTGGGGCAGGGGGGATACGGAGTGGAGACTTTGGAGAACTCAGCGAGCTGAATTAACCCCCCACCCCACCTCCACCCCCACCTCTCCCCACACACACGCACCCACCTCCCCATCACCATCACTTCACTAATCAGTCCATCTTCAGCACAGGAGATTTTCTGGGATTAGAAACTGTCCCTTACACAGCCTCACATTTACAACTTCAATTCCAGCTCCTGGGCAACATGATGGACGTCGACACGTTCATGGTTACATGTTGCAGTGTGCACAGCAGGATCCCACAGAAAATAAACATGATGGAGACAGGAGCCCAGCCCAGATCCTGCGGCTCTCTTAACAACCCCTCCCCCCACAGCCCCCCCCCCCCACCCCACACACACACACCCCACCCCCACACACACACACATTCCCCACCCCATCCAGCCTCCCCTTTCAAATAGCGACAAATCACAATGGTGTTTTTATCATTTTATTGGAAGAGGAAATATAGAGGGAAATAGCTGGAGAGGGAGACTCGGTGAGGGGAGGGGGATGTGGTGGGGAAGAGTGAGACAGGGAATTTCTCCCACACCCCGTCTCTTTCTCTCTCAGGGCTTCTTTCCCTCTGGAGGCATTTTCAAATCGACTCGTCTCAGAACAGGACAGGGCTGTCTCAGGACATTTTCAAATCGACTGTCTCAGGACAGGACAGGGCTGTCTCAGGACATTTTCAAATCGACTTGTCTCAGAACAGGACAGGGCTGTCTCAGGACATTTTCAAATCGACTGTCTCAGGACAGGGCTGTCTCAGGACATTTTCAAATCGACTGTCTCAGGACAGGACAGGGCTGTCTCAGGACATTTTCAAATCGACTGTCTCAGGACAGGACAGGGCTGTCTCAGGACATTTTAAAATCGACTGTCTCAGGAGGGAGAGAGACTGAGAGGGAGAGAGAAACTGAGAGGCTGAGAGGGAGAGAGAGGCTGAGAGGGAGAGAAAGACTGAGAGGGAGAGAGACTGAGAGGGTGAGAGAGACTGAGAGGGGGAGAGAGGCTGAGAGGGCGAGAGAGACTGAGAGGGAGCGAGAGACTGAGAGGGAGAGAGGCTGAGAGGGTGAGAGAGACTGAGAGAGAGAGAGAGACTGAGAGGGAGAGACTGAGAGGGAGAGAGACTGAGAGGGAGAGAGAGACTGAGAGGGAGAGAGGCTGAGAGGGTGAGAGAGACTGAGAGAGAGACTGAGAGGGAGAGAGAGACTGAGAGGGAGAGACTGAGAGGGAGAGAGACTGAGAGGGAGAGAGAGACTGAGAGGGAGAGAGGCTGAGAGAGACTGAGAGGTAGAAAGAGTCTGAGAGGGAGAGAGACTGAGAGGGTGAGAGAGGCTGAGAGGGTGAGAGAGACTGAGAGGCTGAGAGGGAGAGAGGCTGAGAGGGAGAGAGGCTGAGAGGGTGGGAGGGAGGCTGAGAGGGAGAGAGACTGAGAGGGTGAGAGAGACTGAGAGGGTGAGAGAGCGAGAGAGACTGAGAGGGAGAGAGGCTGAGCGGGTGAGAGAGGCTGAGAGGGTGCGAGAGACTGAGAGGGAGAGAGAGATGAGAGGGAGAGAGAGACTGAGAGGGAGAGACTGAGAGGGAGAGAGACTGAGAGGGAGAGAGAGACTGAGAGGGAGAGAAGCTGAGAGAGACTGAGAGGGAGAAAGAGACTGAGAGGGAGAGAGACTGAGAGGGAGAGAGAGACTGAGAGGGTGAGAGGCTGAGAGAGTGAGAGAGTCTGAGAGGGAGAGAGGCTGAGAGGGAGAGAGACTGAGAGGGAGAGAGACTGAGAGGGAGAGAGAGAGACTGAGAGGCAGAGGGACTGAGAGGGAGAGAGAGACTGAGAGGGAGAGAGAGGCTGAGAGGGAGAGAGACTGAGAGGGTGAGAGAGGCTGAGAGGGAGAGGGAGACTGGGAGGGATAGAGAGACTGAGAGGGAGAGGGACTGAGGTAGAGAGTGAGAGGGAGAGAGAGGCTGAGAGGGAGATAGACTGAGAGGGTGAGAGAGGCTGAGAGGGCGAGAGACTGAGAGGGTGAGAGACTGAGAGAGAGGGAGAGACTGAGAGTGTCAGACACAGGAATCCAACAATCACTACCACAGCAAACTAAATTCAAATGGCCCCCTGTCAATTTCATTTAACCCTCACATTTAAATCTCGGCCTAAAACACAGGCTTTATTCCAGAATTATCCCCGCTTCAAGTTCAGGGGCTATAATTCGAGATTATCCGGTTCATTTCCGGAATTCTGCAGGCAACTTGTGCACGGGGAGATCCCCAAAATGGTGACACTTTCCAAATTGAGTTCCGAGTTTCTGATGGTGGATTTCTCTCTCAGCGGCTATGAGATCTGGCTGAATATCCCGTCAGTGCAGCAGGAAGGGTTCATTAACTCCCTCGTTCGCAACCACTCAAGTTAAAAACTTTAACATTCGAGACCTTCAAACCCACTTTGCAGTCTGTGAGCTATTTCATTGTTTTTTTTCAAAGAAGTAGGGACTGTAGATTTATTTATTTATTTATTTTTATAAATTTAGAGTGTCCAATTCATTTTTTCCAATTCAGGGACAATTCCGCGTGGCCAGTCCCCCGAGCCTGCTCATCTTTGGGTTGTGGAGGCGAAACCCACGCAAACACGGGGAGAGCTATTTTATTGTAAGAGTTGTGGTCACTGTTGCTGCGCGGGCAAAGGCCACAGGCCTGTGAGTGAACAGCACGATCCCACAGCAGCAGCAATCTGGACCTAAACAGATGGGACACTGTCCTTCCTCCCCCCACCCCCACCCCCACACCCCCACCTCACTCCTGCTGGGTGCCCCATTCCCCAGTGCACCTAACCCCCACCACCGTGTCATGTGTGGATTGGAACATCCCTGGAGAAGTCCCTTCAGTTTCTGAAAGAGTTAAACTGCCTCTTAAAATGAAGAAAAACCTTTTTAAAACGAAATCCATTGGCAGACAGAAAGATCCCAGAAGGTGCAGTCGGCAGTGTTGATTGTGGTTTACATTTGCTCCCAGGTTGCAGAGAGTGGCTGAAACCGTGAACCCCCCCCCCCCCCCCCCCCCCCACGATCCCCACCACAAATATCCGGGACGCTCAGAATTAATATAACCCCTGTTATTTTGGAACAAAATTAGACAGCTTCATATTCCAGATTTGTATTTTACTCTTTGTCGCCCACCAAAGGGTTAATGTGTTTGTGTCTAAGTGCAAGGCTGGGGCGGCAATAAAGAGACAACTCACATGAGTGCGGCCTGTGGAGTATGCCTCAGTCCATCCACTTGTCCTCTGGAGAATAGCTTTTGTCCAAAGATTCCTGGTCGCATTGCAGTCTTCAAAGTTTAACTTCCTGGGGAAAAGAGGGAGAGAATTAATTAAACGCAGGAAAATGTTTAAACTTGTAGCACAGCAAGAGGCCAAGATTCCCCCTCTCAGTTACACACACTCTCAGCAACATCCACCTACAATAATCTCAGTTATAAACCACAGAATAAAAATGATTGAGAGATAGTTCCCGCTTCCCTTGTGTTTCTCTTTCTCTCTCTCTCGCGCGCTATCTCATTCGGTCTCTCTATCCCTCTCATTCATATTTCTGTCTCCCTCGTTATCCCTCATCACCCTCCCAGCATTTATTTCTATTCATTTACCTAATCAGGGTATCCCCAGAAAGATGTGATGAGACTCCCCATTGCAGTTTGTGGGGTGGTTTTCTTCGATTAAAGGTTGAAAGAGACACTAAAAAGCTGGAGAGAAATGGACAGATAGAGGCAGAAAGCAGGGGAGATGGAAAGAGAGAGAGGCAAGAATGGAAAGAAGACAGAAAGGGAGAG
>NW_027308742.1:0-65000 GCF_047496885.1 Scyliorhinus torazame
TTCTGACTAAACAGGAGTACCTGGCAGAGAGAGAGAGAAAGTCTTCTATCTGCTTCCTGGCTGAATCTCTTTTCAAAACGGAGGACAAAATGGAGCTATCCAGATGACCCATCTTTCTTCCGGAAGATTCTGCATGGCTCCACCAATCGTCAGCAACAACTGGAGATAGTGCAGTATTTCAGATTCACTGACTGACTGCGTGCCAAGGCTATCAAACTGACATCACAGACTCTGCCACAGAATCTAAAAGGGAAATCCTGGGTAAGTCCATTAGACCAGGGGTGTTTCAATGTTGCCTAAAGTCTGTGGTTTAAGCAAAAGACTCAGTGTTGACAATAGTGACATTTAAGGGGCATCTTGACAAAATATATGAATAGGATGGGAATAGAGGGATACGGACCCAGGAAGTGTATAAGATTTTAGTTTAGACGGACTGCATGGGCGGCGCAGGCTTGAGGGCCGAAGGGCCTGTTCCTGTGCTGTACATTTCTTTGTTCTTTGTAGCTGCTAGCAAGAAGACTGTAGATCAAAGGCAGTCAGCAGGAACAGGTTAACAGAGAAACACAGGACAGGTTAAGAGAGAAACACAGAACAGACAACGGGTTTACAACAGTATCCTAACAGCACATGCAGACACACAGACAGCCACCATCCACACACAGTCACACACACAGTCACACACACAGTCACACAGTTATTCAAAGTCACACACAGACCCAAAGCTCAGTCACAGAGATCTACAGTCACACATTCACACGCACAGTCATTCACCGTCACGCACACAGTCACACACAGACACTCACCATCACGCACACACACAGTCACACAGACACACACAGTCACACACAGACACACACACAGTCACACAGACAGTCACACAGACACACACAGTCACACAGACACACACAGGCACACACACAGACACACACACAGACACACACACAGTCACACAGACACACAGACAGTCACACACAGTCACACAGACAGTCACACACAGTCACACAGACACACAGACAGTCACACACAGTCACACACACAGTCACACAGACAGTCACACACAGTCACACACACAGTCACACAGACAGTCACACAGACACAACACAGTCACACAGACACACACAGTCACATACACAGTCACACACACAGTCACACAGACGCACACACACAGTCACACAGACACACAGTCACACAGACACACACACAGACACACACAGATACACACACAGGCACACACAGACACACACACAGACACAAACACACACACACAGATACACACACAGCCACACACAGATACACACACAGGCACACACAGTCACACACAGACACACACACAGACACACACAGACACACACAGATACACACACAGGCACACACAGATACACACACAGGCACACACAGGCACACACACAGGCACACACAGGCACACACAGTCACACACACAGACACACACAGTCACACAACACACAGACAGTCACACAGACACACAGACACACACAGTCACACAGACACACACAGTCACACACACAGTCACACACACAGTCACACAGAAACACACACAGTCACACAGACACACAGTCACACAGACACACACACAGACACACACAGATACACACACAGACACACACACAGACACACACACAGACACACACACAGACACACGCAGACACACACAGATACACACACAGTCACACACAGACACACACACAGACACACACACAGACACACACAGTCACACAGAAACACACACAGTCACACAGAAACACAGTCACACAGACACACACACAGACACACACAGTCACACACAGATACCACACACAGTCACACACAGACACACACACAGACACACACAGTCACACACACAGTCACACACACAGTCACACAGAAACACACACAGTCACACAGGCACACAGTCACACAGACACACACAGTCACACACAGATACACACACAGTCACACACAGTCACACACACAGACACACACACAGTCACACACAGATACACACACAGACACACACAGATACACACACAGGCACACACAGTCACACACAGACACGCACACAGACACACACAGTCACACAGAAACACACACAGTCACACAGAAACACACACAGTCACACAGAAACACAGTCACACAGACACACACAGTCACACACAGATACACACACAGTCACACACAGACACACACACAGACACACACAGTCACACACACAGTCACACACACAGTCACACACACAGTCACACAGAAACACACACAGTCACACAGACACACACAGTCACACACAGATACACACACAGGCACACACAGTCACACACACAGACACACACACAGTCACACACAGATACACACACAGATACACACACAGGCACACACAGTCACGCACAGTCACACACAGATACACACACAGTCACACACAGACACACACACAGTCACACACAGTCACACACACAGACACACACAGTCACACACAGACACACACACAGACACACACAGTCACACACAGACACACACAGACACACACACAGTCACACACAGACACACACAGTCACACACACAGACACACACAGTCACACACAGACACACACACAGACACACACAGTCACACACAGACACACACACAGACACACACAGTCACACACACAGTCACACAGACATTCCCACAGGGCCGTGGATTATGACCAGGCTGGGATTGCAGCTGATTCTGCCCGTACCAGTTCACACACTCACACCGTATTCTCTTACCCATGAAATAGGCAGTGATTTTACACATTGCCTGTCCAAAGATGAAATCTCCCAGCAGGTTGGGATGAGGGTGAACGGCATACAGAAAATAGCGACCATCAGATCACTGAGGGCCAGGGACAGAAGGAAGGAGTTAGTCACTGTTCGCAACCTCTTGTTCAGAATCAGCACCAAAATAATCATTGTGTTCCAAAAACACTCAGCAGGAAAATGATGGAGTAGAGCAGGATTCTCACTGTGTAATCCAGATCTGTAAAGACAAGACAATCAGCAATCAAACTGCTATTAATCAGAAACAACCGCGCTCTGGGGACAGTAACATGAGAAACAAACACGCGTTTCAGTCTCACAGTGCGACAGACTTCACCGTCAATCACCCCACCCCCCATCCCCCCACCCCCACCAATCACCCCACCCCCCAACCCCCCCACACAACCCAATCCCCCACCCCCCAACCCCCCCACACCCCCCAATCCCCCCTCACCCCCCATTCCCCCCCACCCCCAATCCCCCCACCCCCCAATTCACCCGCCCACCCCCAATCCCCCCCCACCCTCCAATCCCCCCCTCAGCCCCAACCCCCCCACACCCTCCAACCCCCCACACACTCCAATCCCCCCCACCCCCCAACCCCCAAACCCCCCCTACCCCAATCCCCCCACACCCCCCAACCCCCCCCCCTCACCCCCAAACACCCCCCACCCCATCCCCCCTCACCCCCCAACCCCCCCACACCCCCAATCCCCCACACACCCCAATCCCCCCTCACCCCCAATCCCCCCACACCCCCAATCCCCCTCAGCCCCCAACCCCCCCACACCCCAATCCCCCTACACAACCCATCCCCCCTCACCCTCCAACCCCCCACAACCGCCAATCCCCCTCATCCCCAACACCCCCGACACCCCCCAATCCCCCCTCAGCCCCCAACCCCCCACACCCCAATCCCCCCACACAACCCAATCCCCCTCACCCTCCAACCCCCCCACAACCGCCAATCCCCCTTATCCCCCAACCCCCCCACACCCCCCAATCCCCCCTCACCCCCAACCCCCCCACCCCCCAAACCCCCCCTCACCCCCAACCCCCCACACCCCCCACCCCCACCTCCACCCTCACCCCCCAACCCCCCCACACACCCCAACCCCCCCACACCCAATCCCCCTCACCCCCCAACCCCCCCACACCCCAATCCCCAACCCCCAACCCCACACACACCCCAATCCCCCCCACCCCCACCCCCCCACACACCCCAACCCCCCCACACCCCCCAATCCCCCCTCACCCCCCAACCCCCCCCACACAACCCAATCCCCACCCCCAAACCCCCCCATACCCTACCCCCCACACCCCAATCCCCCCAACCCCCCCACACAACCCAATTTTCCAATATTCCCTTCCCCCACCCCCAAACCCCCATACCCTAACCCCCCACACCCCCAATCCCCCCAAACCCCCCACACAACCCAATCCCCCACCCCCAAACCCCCATACCCTAACCCCCCACACCCCCACCACCCCCCCACACCCCAATCCCCCCCCACACCCCAATCCCCCACCACCCCAACCACCCCACACACCCCAATCCCCCCTCACCCCCCAACACCCCACACACCCCAAACCCCCCACACCCCCAACCCCCCCACACAACCCAATCCCCCACCCCCAAACCCCCATACCCTAACCCCCCACACCCCCCAACCCCCCCCCCCACACCCCAATCCCCCACCCCCCCAACCACCCCACCCCCCCAATCCCCCCCTCACCCCCACACACCCCAAACCCCCCACACCCTCCAACCCCCCCACACCCCCCACCCCCCACACCCCCCAACCCCCCCACACACCCCAATCCCCACCCCCAATCCCCCACACACCAATCCCCCCACATCCCCCAACCCCCCCCCCCACACCCCAATCCCCCCACACCCCCACCCCCCCCACCCCCCAATCCCCCACCCCCCCAACCACCCCACCCCCCCAATCCCCCCTCACCCCCAACACCCCACACACCCCAAACCCCCCACACCCCCACCCCCCCACACAACCCAATCCCCCACCCCCAAACCCCATACCCTAACCCCCCACACCCCCCAACCCCCCCCCACACCCCAATCCCCCCATACACCCAATCCCCCACCCCCCCAACCACCCCACCCCCCCTCAATCCCCCACACCCCACACACCCCAAACCCCCCACCCCTCCAACCCCCCCACACCCCCCAACCCCCCACACCCCCCAACCCCCCCCACACCCCCAACCCCCCACACACCCCAATCCCCCACCCCCAATCCCCCCACACCCAATCCCCCCACACCCCCCAACCCCCCCCCCACACCCAATCCCCCCACACCCCCCAACCCCCCCACACACCCAATCCCCCCACACAACCCAATCCCCACCCCCCCAACCCCCCCCACACACCAATCCCCCCACACCCCCCACACCCAATCCCCCCACACCCCCCAACCCCCCCACACAACCCAATCCCCCACTCCCTCAACCCCCCCACACACCCCAACCCCCTACACCCCAATTCCCCACCCCAAAACCCCCCATACCCTAACCCCCAACCCCCCCACTCAACCCAATCTCCCACCCCAAACCCCCCAATACCCTAACCCCCCACGCCCACAACCCCCCCACACAACCCAATCCCCACCCCCCAAACCCCCATACCCCAATCTCCCCACCCCCAAACCCCCCCACCCTAACCCCCACACCCCCAATCCCCCACACCCCCAACCCCCCCACACACCAAACCCCCCCACACACCCAAACCCCCCCACACACCAAACCCCCCCACACAACCAATCCCCCCACACCCCTCAACCCCCCCCACACAACCCAATCCCCACACACCCCCCAACCCCCCCACACAACCCAATCCCCCACCCCCAAACCCCCCCATACCCTAACCCCCCCACACCCCAATCCCCCCACACCCCCAACCCCACACCACACCCCAATCCCCCCACACCCCCAACTCCCCACACACCCCAATCCCCCCACCCCCAAACCCCCCATACCCCAATCTCCCCTCCCCCAAACCCCCCTACCCTAACCCACCACACCCAATCCCCCACCCCCAAACCCCCCATTACCCTAACCCCCCACACACCCCAACCCCCCACCCCCCATACCCTAACCCCCCACACCCCAATCCCCCCACCCCAAACCCCCCATACCCCAATCTCCCCTCCCCCAACCCCCCCTACCCTAACCCACCACACCCCAATCCCCCACCCCCAAACCCCCCATACCCTAACCCCCCACACACCCCACCCCCCACCCCCCATACCCTAACCCCCCACACCCCAATCCCCCCACCCCCAAACCCCCCTACCCTAACCCCCCACACCCCAATCACCCCACCCCCAAACCCCCCTACCCTAACCCCCCACACCCCAATCACCCCCCACACCCCAATTCCCCACCCCCAAACCCCATACCCTAACCCCCCACACCCCAACCCCCCCACACCCCAACCCCCCCACACCACCCAACCCCCACACACGCCAACCCCCCACCCCCCCAACACCCCAAACCCCCCACGCCCCACACCCAAACCCTCCCCCCACTCCAACCTCCACCACACCCAATCCCTCCCATACCCCAACCCCCCACACCCCAATCCCCCCACCCCCAAACCCCCCTACACCCAAACCCACACCCCACACTCCAACCCCCCCACACCCAAAACCCCCCACACCCAAACCCTCCCCCACACTCCAACCCCCCCCACACCCAAACCCCCAACACCCAAACCCTCCCCCCACACTCCAACCCCCCCCACACCCAAACCCCCCCAAACCGCCAAACCCCACACCCAAAACCCCCCACACCCAACCCCTCCCCACACACCAACCCTCCACACCCAACTCCTCCCGCACACACCAACCCCCCCACACTCAAAACACCCCAAACCCAAAACCCCAACCCCCCACACCCAAAAAACCCCACACCAACCCCTCCCCCCACACCCCAAACGTCAAAGCCTTGTGAATTTCAAGAAGGAATTGGATCTAGCTCTTGGGGCTGAAGGGATATTGGGGGGGGGGGGGTCAGGGTATTGACATTGACGATCGGCCATGGTCATGATGAATGATGGAGCAGGCTGGATGAAGCCTTTAAGAAGGAATTCAATTGTGCAGCGTCACGAGGAGGAGGCGGGGGAATGGAACTGGGTGAGTTGTTCACCGGAGGGAGAGTGGGTGATGTCATAATGGGCTGAATGGCCTCCTTCTGCACTGTGACAATTGTGTGGCTCTGGGAAAATTCCACATTGCCGACATCACATACATCTCCTCTGTACCCTCCCTAATGTGCCACATCTTCCCTGGAATGAGGTGACCAGGGCTGCACTCAGTGACCAGGTTCCGGCCTAACAATCGGCTCAGAAAGGAATGGATTCCATATCGTTAGCTGTTAAAGTCGCTTCTTGTTTTTGTTTTGCTGTCACATTCTCCCTCCATTCTGTTCCTTGTTTGTGGGACCAGCGCTGAACGGTGCACGCCCCAGATCTCCGAGGCGAAGGGGATGAATCCCAAAGCCTCAGGCATCCCGGGAATCTGCAGGTTAAGAGTGAGGCTCGATGTCTCGCTCTAATATGCAGATTTACCAAAAAGGTTATCCTGCCCACAACGGGCGGGGTTTACATTGCGTTGCGGGGCCGGGTCGATCCCGGGAGCGGGTTCTCCCGGCTTTTACAGCCGAGCTGCTTTTCGGGAGCAACGTGGCCATTGTGTTCAATTTCGTAAGGTGATGTCGTTAATGGGAGGAGCCAGGGGTTGAATCAGTCAGGATGGGGTTTTTCCGAGTTTCTGCTTTTTTGGCCGGAAGGCAAGCTGAGGTATCCGAACAAATACAGCCAGCGATTCTGCATTATTCTGACAGGATGTCAGATCTTTTCCTCAAAAGACCTCTCTTTCTCAAAGTGGAGAAAGGCATCTTTGTACAGCAAGTACTTCTGAGTGCTAACTGTATTTAAGAATGGATTGGATCTGAGATGGTTTTGTTGTTTGAGTGAGAACAAAGATAGCAGTTAAGGGTTATTGTGTCACTGTATTGATTAGCATTGTTTAAGGGGTAATTGTAAACTATTTGTTGTTATTAGACTTTAACTATTTGTTTTTATGATGTTAAAGTTAGTAATACTGTGTCAGTAATAAAGTTGGATTTAAAATACCAAATCCCTATTGTGTGTGAAATCATTCCCGGAGAGAGGTGCCTTCCCTCACAGTCTTACACAATTAAAATAAAATATTGGGAATTCTGTCCAATATCCTAGTCACTGTTGGGTCTGGACTGGGGTCAGAGTACTGGGACTGTACACCTCTCAGTATCATCCCATTTATTGTGTAATCCTTTGCTCTGTGTGACCTCCCCAAACGCATCATCTCACACTTCTCTGGGTCCAATTCCATTTGCCATTTTACTGCCCACCTGAGCAGTCTATTGCTACCTTGCTGCAGACCACAGCAATCCTCCTTACTATCCACCAAGCTCCCCAGTCTTTGAGTCATCTCCAAACTTCTTTCTTTTCTTTTTAACATTTGTTATTCTCCTCCTTTTTCACATTTTCTCCCAAATTTACACCCAACAATAAACAATAAACAGTAACAAATATGTCAGTCCCCATATCATTAACAACGATCCCATCCTCCCACCAAACCCCAAACATTAGCCCGCATGTTCGCACAAATCACAAAAAGGAATTAGAGATCACCCATAGTCGCCATTAACACACACAGCCCCCCCTCCCCCCAACCCTCCCACCCACCCCTAATGTTCGATGTTATCCAGTTCTTGTAAGTGCATAATGAATTAATGCCCATGACTTGTAGAACCCCTCCATCCTTCCCCTCAGTTCAAACTTAACCTTCTCAAGAGTCAAGAATTCCAGCAGATCCCCCCGTCACGCCAGGGCACAGGGTGGAGAGGTTGCTCTCCGACCTAACAGGATCCGCCTTTGGGCGATGAACGAGGCGAAGGCTACAACATCTGCCTCCGAGCCCGTTTCCAACCCTGGCTGGTCCGACACCCCGAATATGGCCCTCCCGGGGGACCCGTGCCCAGTTTCACGTGAACCACTTTAGAAATTACCCTAAAAACCTCCTTCCAGTAATCCTCCAGCCTCGGACAGGACCAAAACATGTGAACGGGATTAGCCCCCCCCCCCTCAACGTTCACACACATCTTCTATCTCCTCAAAGAGCCAACTCATCCTCGCCCTCGTGAAGTGTGCTCTGTATACCCCCTTCAGCTGTATCAGCCCCAACCTCGCACACAAGGTGGAGGCGATCACTCTCCGGAGCACCTCACACCAGACCCCCTCCTCCATATCCTCTCCCAACTCTTCCTCCCACTTTGCTTTGATCCCTTCCAGTGGTGCCTTCTCCTCTTCCAAAATAGCTCCGTAAACCACCGACACTACCCCCTTCTCCAGTCCCCCCGTCGTCAGCACCTCCTCCAGCAATGTGGGGGCCGGCTCCACCGGGAAGCTCTGTATCTCCTTTCTGGCAAAGTCTCGAACCTCCATGTATCTAAACATTTCCCCCTGCTCCAGCCCATACTTCGCTCCCAGCTCCTTCAATCCCAAGAAACAAATCTATTGGTGTCTTAATCCCATTCTCCTCCCATCTCCGAAAATTTCCGTCCCACTTCCCTGGCTCAAATCTGCAGTTGTCTCCAAACTTCTAATACTATCCCCAATATTGAAGTCTAAATCATTGATGTTTATTCCCCCCCCCCCCCCCCAAATTGAGCCCTGTGGAACCCAACTGGGAATAACCTCCCACCAAAACACCCGTCGCATCAGCAGGAACGGCCAACATTGCAGAAAAACAAACTGACGGAAACTCCCAGCCCAATCCCACGCTTCACCCCGAGGTGACCTGGCTCCAGAGCAGATCTCACTCCTTGGGTCTGACACCCACTTCTGCATTACAAGCAGTTCAAAACATGGGGGGAAAAGAATTTGTGAACATTTATCTGATTTCCAGAAAACGATGAGAGGTGCTGACATCATTGATTGTTGTCTTAATAGTTCGGAATATTTCCTGGGCTTTATCCATCGCTCGGCAGACAGCTTAATTACACACAGAGTGCTTCTACTAACTGGATGAATCAGAGGTATGAGCAGGTCTACAAATAGCTCAGGGGGATGGGGGAAGGCGAGTCGAGAGGCGTCTGAGAGGAAGGTGCTTTTTCGCCTCTCTGGTTATCACTGTTAACGAACGCAGAGCGAGCTCAGCAAATCTAGCAGTCCTGAGGGAGAGGGAACAGAGTTCACCACTCAGAGTAATGTTCCTGCGGTCTGGTGACCTGAAACACTTTGAGACCTTCCTCTGGCCATCTTGCGCCTGCCGCCGATCCCGCTATGTCGGGAGAATAGCGGGGGCAACCCCAAAACGGGTTTCCCCCCGGGCGCTAAACAGTTTGCTAGCCCCCCGGCTGAGAAAGCACTGCTCTGTAAAAGCAGGGGCCCGGTGCCATGGACTCCGAGGAGGAGCGAGGATGTCAGTGTCCCTCTGCTGCCCCTGGGCACGTGCTGGCCAGATGCTGTGGGGGGTCCTTCACGGGGGTCTGAGGGTTGGGGGGCTGGAGGGGGTCGTCCCTGGGCTGGGGAGGGGGGCTTGGTATGTGAAGCATTGAAACCAGCTCGATATCTTGTCAATTCGCATGACAGGACAGACACACAGCTGCATCCTGTCTGTCCAACAGAACCCTGACAGGACAGAGCTCGGCTGCAGCTGGTGTCTTGGAGAAGCATTGAACTCCCCCTGAAGTTCATCCTTTGTACTTGCTTGTTTAAAGTCCATTTCAATCCCATAGCCTCTAGACTGACAGATGAAGGCTATCTCTAAGGAGGGTTTAGCCTTGTTTGTGATAGGACGACACACTCCCTGAAGTGCCTCCTCGAAAGAGGAGGTGCCGGAATTCCCGGTTCAGAAGCTAAGGCCGGGATTCTCCCGCCCTGCTGCCGGCAGCCGTATTCTCCAGTGCCTTTATTCGGGCGGGGGCAGGATTCCCGCCACGCTGGCAACGCCCCCCCCCCCCCCCGCCGATTCCCCAGGCCCCAATAAGCGCATTTTTGGTAAATCCCGCCGCCATGAATTGCTCACCTCGCGCACGGCGGGACCTGGCAGGTAAGTGTGTGGGGGCGGTCCTCGGGGGGTCGCGGGGGGATCTGACCCCGGGGGGGGGGGGCCCCACATTGGCCTGGCCCGCGATCGGGGCCCACCGATCTGCAGGAAGGCTTGTTCCGTGGGGGCACCTCTTTCTTCCGCGCCGGGCCCCTGTCGGGCTCAGCCATACCGTCCGGGGGCCGGCACGGCGAAGAGAACCCCCGCGCATGCGCGGGAACACGCCGTCCGGTCTGCACATCCGCGGGAACACGCCGGCCGGTCTGTGCATGCGCGGGAACACGCCGGCCAGTCTGCACATCCGCGGGAACACGCTGGCCGGTCTGCGCATGCGCGGGAACACGCCGGCCGGTCTGTGCATGCGCGGGAACATGCTGGCCGGTCTGTGCATGCGCGGGAACATGCCGGGCGGTCTGTGCATGCGCGGGAACATGCCGGGCGGTCTGTGCATGCGCGGGAACACGCCGGCCGGTCTGCGCATCCGCGGGAACACGCCGGCCGGTCTGCGCATGCGCGGGAACACGCCGGCCGGTCTGCGCATGCGCGGGAACACGCTGGCCGGTCTGTGCATGCGCGGGAACATGCCGGGCGGTCTGTGCATGCGCGGGAACATGCCGGGCGGTCTGTGCATGCGCGGGAACATGCCGGGCGGTCTGTGCATGCGCGGGAACATGCCGGGCGGTCTGTGCATGCGCGGGAACATGCCGGCCGGTCTGTGCATGCGCGGGAACACGCCGGCCGGTCTGCGCATGCGCGGGAACACGCCGGCCGGTCTGCGCATGCACAGGAACACGCCGGCCGGTCTGTGCATGCACGGGAACATGCCGACCGGTCTGCGCATGCGCGGGAACACGCCGGCCGGTCTGTGCATGCACTGGAACACGCCGGCCGGTCTGCGCATGCGCGGGAACACGCCGGCCGGTCTGTGCATGCACGGGAACACGCCGGCCAGTCTGCGCATGCGCGGGAACACGTCGGCCGGTCTGTGCATGCGCGGGAACACGCCGGCCGGTCTGCGCATGCGCGGGAACACGCCGGCCGGTCTGCGCATGCACAGGAACACGCCGGCCGGTCTGAGCATGCACGGGAACACGCCGGCCAGTCTGCGCATGCGCGGGAACACGCCGGCCGGTCTGTGCATGCGCGGGAACACGCCGGCCGGTCTGCGCATGCGCGGGAACACGCCGGCCGGTCTGCGCATGCACAGGAACACGCCGGCCGGTCTGTGCATGCGCGGGAACATGCCGGCCGGTCTGCGCATGCGCGGGAACACGCCGGCCGGTCTGTGCATGCACGGGAACACGCCGGCCGGTCTGCGCATGCGCGGGAACACGCCGGCCGGTCTATGCATGCGCGGGAACACGCCGGCCGGTCTGTGCATGCGCGGGAACACGCCGGCCGGTCTGCGCATGCGCGGGAACACGCTGGCCGGTCTGTGCATGCACAGGAACACGCCGGCCGGTCTGCGCATGCACAGGAACACGCCGGCCAATCTGTGCATGCACGGGAACACGCCGGCCGGTCTGCGCATGCACAGGAACACGCCGGCCAATCTGTGCATGCACGGGAACACGCCGGCCGGTCTGCGCATGCACAGGAACACGCCGGCCGGTCTGCGCATGCGCGGGGACACGCCGGCCGGTCTGCGCATGCGCGGGGACACGCCGGCCGGTCTGCGCATGCACAGGAACACGCCGGCCGGTCTGCGCATGCACAGGAACACGCCGGCCAATCTGTGCATGCACAGGAACACGCCGGCCGGTCTGCGCATGCGCGGGGACACGCCGGCCGGTCTGCGCATGCACAGGAACACGCCGGCCGGTCTGTGCATGCACGGGAACACGCCGGACGGTCTGCGCATGCACAGGAACACGCCGGCCGGTCTGTGCATGCGCGGGAACATGCCGGCCGGTCTGCGCAAGCGCGGGAACATGCCGGCCGGTCTGTGCATGCGCGGGAACATGCCGGCCGGTCTGTGCATGCACAGCAACACGCCGGCTGGTCTGTGCATGCACGGGAACACGCCGGCCGGTCTGCACATCCGCGGGAACACGCCGGCCGGTCTGCGCATGCGCGGGAACACGCCGGCCGGTCTGTGCATGCGCGGGAACATGCCGGCCGGTCTGTGCATGCGCGGGAACACGCCGGCCGGTCTGTGCATGCGCGGGAACACGCCGGCCGGTCTGTGCATGCACAGGAACACGCCGGCCGGTCTGCACATCCGCGGGAACACGTCGGCCGGTCTGCGCATGCGCGGGAACACGCCGGCCGGTCTGTGCATGCGCGGAAACACGCCGGACGGTCTGCGCATGCACAGGAACACGCCGGCTGGTCTGTGCATGCGCGGGAACACGCCGGCCGGTCTGCACATCCGCGGGAACACGTCGGCCGGTCTGCGCATGCGCGGGAACACGGCGGCCGGTCTGTGCATGCGCGGGAACATGCCGGCCGGTCTGTGCATGCGCGGGAACACGCCGGCCGGTCTGTGCATGCGCGGGAACACGCCGGCCGGCCTGCACATGCGCGGGAACACGCCGGCCGGTCTGCACATGCACAGGAACACGCCGGCCGGTCTGTGCATGCGCGGGAACACGCCGGCCGGTCTGCACATCCGCGGGAACAAGTCGGCCAGTCTGCGCATGCGCGGGAACACGCCGGCCGGTCTGTGCATGCGCGGGAACACGCCGGCCGGCCTGCGCATGCGCGGGAATACGCCGGCCGGTCTGCGCATGCGCGGGAACATGCCGGGCGGTCGGTGCATGCGCGGGAACATGCCGGGCGGTCTGTGCATGCGCGGGAACATGCCGGCCGGTCTGTGCATGCGCGGGAACATGCCGGGCGGTCTGCGCATGCGCGGGAACACGCCGGGCGGTCTGTGCATGCGCGGGAACACGCCGGCCGGTCTGTGCATGCGCGGGAACACGCCGGCCGGTCTGCGCATGCGCGGGAACACGCCGGCCGGTCTGCGCATGCACAGGAACACGCCGGCCAATCTGTGCATGCACAGGAACACGCCGGCCGGTCTGCGCATGCACAGGAACACGCCGGCCAATCTGTGCATGCGCGGGAACACGCCGGCCGGTCTGCGCATGCACAGGAACACGCCGGCCGGTCTGTGCATGCACAGGAACACGCCGGACGGTCTGTGCATGCGCGGAAACATGCCGGCCGGTCTGCGCATGCGCGGGAACACGCCGGACGGTCTGCGCATGCACAGGAACACGCCGGCCGGTCTGTGCATGCGCGGGAACATGCCGGCCGGTCTGCGCATGCACAGGAACACGCCGGCCGGTCTGCGCATGCGCGGGAACACGCCGGCCGGTCTGTGCATGCACAGGAACACGCCGGCCGGTCTGTGCATGCGCGGGAACATGCCGGCCGGTCTGTGCATGCGCGGGAACACGCCGGCCGGTCTGCGCATGCGCGGGAACACGCCGGCCGGTCTGCACATGCGCGGGAACACGCCGGCCGGTCTGCACATGCGCGGGAACACGCCGGCCGGTCTGCACATCCGCGGGAACACGCCGGCCGGTCTGCACATGCGCGGGAACACGCCGGCCGGTCTGTGCATGCACAGCAACACGCCGGCTGGTCTGTGCATGCACGGGAACACGCCGGCCGGTCTGCACATCCGCGGGAACACGCCGGCTGGTCTGTGCATGCACGGGAACACGCCGGCCGGTCTGCGCATGCGCGGGAACACGCCGGCCGGTCTGTGCATGCGCGGGAACACGCCGGCCGGTCTGTGCATGCACAGGAACACGCCGGCCGGTCTGCAAATCCGCGGGAACACGTCGGCCGGTCTGTGCATGCGCGGGAACACGCCGGCCGGTCTGCACATCCGCGGGAACACGTCGGCCGGTCTGCGCATGCGCGGGAACACGCCGGCCGGTCTGTGCATGCGCGGGAACACGCCGGCCGGCCTGCACATGCGCGGGAACACGCCGGCCGGTCTGCACATGCACAGGAACACGCCGGCCGGTCTGTGCATGCGCGGGAACACGCCGGCCGGTCTGCACATCCGCGGGAACACGTCGGCCGGTCTGCGCATGCGCGGGAACACGCCGGCCGGTCTGTGCATGCGCGGGAACACGCCGGCCGGCCTGCACATGCGCGGGAATACGCCGGCCGGTCTGCACATGCGCGGGAACACGCCGGCCGGCCTGCACATGCGCGGGAACACGCCGGCCGGTCTGTGCATGCGCGGGAACACGCCGGCCGGTCTGCACATGCGCGGGAACACGCCGGCCGGCCTGCACATGCGCGGGAACACGCCGGCCGGCCTGCACATGCACAGGAACACGCCGGCCGGTCTGTGCATGCACAGGAACACGCCGGCCGGTCTGCACATGCACAGGAACACGCCGGCCGGTCTGTGCATGCGCGGGAACACGCCGGCCGGCCTGCACATGCACAGGAACACGCTGCACTGTCTGTGCATCCGCGGGAACACGCCGGCCGGTCTGTGCATGCGCGGGAACACGCCGGCCGGTCTGTGCATGCACAGGAACACGCCGGCCGGTCTGCACATGCACAGGAACACGCCGGCCGGTCTGCACATGCACAGGAACACGCCGCACTGTCTGTGCATCCGCGGGAACACGCCGGCCGGTCTGTACATGCACAGGAACACGCCGCACTGTCTGTGCATCCGCGGGAACACGCCGGCCCTTCGCCGCCGGCTGGAGCGGCACCAACCCCTCCGGCGTCCACCTGGCCCCCGAAGGTTCGGAGAATTCCGCACTTTTGGGGGCTGTTGACCCGGAGTGGTTGGCGCCGGTTTTCCCGCCGGCCTGGGGACTAAGCCCCCAGAATGGATAATCCCGACGAAGTGTCGACGCTGGGACTGAATCGGCGGTGTTCTACCGTCACAGAGCAATTGTGAAACCGATAATGGGCTAGCACCGCGGTCGAGCGGAACACAATCGATTCCAGTGAGAAACTGGGCGGGATTGGCCGGGTCCGGGATTCACACTCGGGAGGCTGACAAGCTGCAGTCGCCACACACACATTACACTCCCCACACACACTCATCCTAGCCGCACACACATTACACTCCCCACACACACTCATCCCAGCCGCACACACACACTGCACTCCCCACACACACTCATCCCAGCCGCACACACACATTACACTCCCCACACACACTCATCCCAGCCGCACACACATTACACTCCCCACACACACTCATTCCAGCCGCACACACACACTGCACTCCCCACACACACTCATCCCAGCCGCACACACACATTACACTCCCCACACACACTCATCCCAGCCGCACACACATTACACTCCCCACACACACTCATCCTAGCCGCACACACATTACACTCCCCACACACACTCATCCCAGCCACACACACACATTACACTCCCCACACACACTCATCCTAGCCGCACACACATTACACTCCCCACACACACTCATCCCAGCCGCACACACACACTGCACTCCCCACACACACTCATCCCAGCCGCACACACACATTACACACCCCACACACACTCATCCCAGCCGCACACACACATTATACTCCCCACACACACTCATCCCAGCCGCACACACACATTACACTCCCCACACACACTCATCCCAGCCGCACACACACACTGCACTCCCCACACACACTCATCCCAGCCGCACACACACATTACACTCCCCACACACACTCATCCCAGCCTCACACACACATTACTCTCCCCACACACACTCATCCCAGCCGCACACACATTATACTCCCCACACACACTCATCCCAACCTCACACACACATTACACTCCCCACACACACTCATCCCAGCCGCACACACACATTACACTCCCCACACACACTCATCGCAGCCGCACACACACACTGCACTCCCCACACACACTCATCCCAGCCGCACACACACATTACACACCCCACACACACTCATCCCAGCCGCACACACACATTACACTCCCCACACACACTCATCCCAGCCGCACACACACATTACACTCCCCACACACACTCATCCCAGCCGCACACACACACTGCACTCCCCACACACACTCATCCCAGCCGCACACACACATTACACTCCCCACACACACTCATCCCAGCCTCACACACACATTACTCTCCCCACACACACTCATCCCAGCCGCACACACATTATACTCCCCACACACACTCATCCCAACCTCACACACACATTACACTCCCCACACACACTCATCCCAGCCGCACACACACATTACACTCCCCACACACACTCATCGCAGCCGCACACACACATTACACTCCCCACACACACTCATCGCAGCCGCAGACACACATTACACTCCCCACACACACTCATCCCAGCCACACACACACATTACACTCCCCACACACACTCATCCCAGCCGCACACACACATTACACTCCCCACACACACTCATCCCAGCCGCACACACATTACACTCCCCACACACACTCGTCCCAGCCGCACACACACATTACACTCCCCACACACACTCATCCCAGCCACACACACACATTACACTCCCCACACACACTCATCCCAGCCACACACACACATTACACTCCCCACACACACTCATCCCAGCCGCGCACACACACTACACTCCCCACACACACTCACCCCAGCCACACACACACATTACACTCCCCACACACACTCATCCCAGCCACACACACACATTACACTCCCCACACACACTCATCCCAGCCGCGCACACACACTACACTCCCCACACACACTCATCCCAGCCACACACACACATTACACTCCCCACACACACTCATCCCAGCCACACACACACATTACACTCCCCACACACACTCATCCCAGCCACACACACACATTACACTCCCCACACACACTCATCCCAGCCGCGCACACACACTACACTCCCCACACACACTCATCCCAGCCACACACACACATTACACTCCCCACACACATTCATCCCAGCTGCACACACACACATTGCACTCCCCACACACACTCATCCCAGCTGCACACACACATTACACTCCCCACACACACTCATCCCAGCCGCACACACACATTACACTCCCCACACGCACTCATCCCAGCCACACACACACATTACACTCCCCACACACATTCATCCCAGCTGCACACACACACATTGCACTCCCCACACACACTCATCCCAGCTGCACACACACATTACACTCCCCACACACCCTCATCCCAGCCACACACACACATTACACTCCCCACACACACTCATCCCAGCCGCACACACACATTACACTCCCCACACACACTCATCCCAGCCACACACACATTACACTCCCCACACACACTCATCCCAGCCACACACACATTACACTCCCCACACACACTCATCCCAGCCACACACACATTACACTCCCCACACACACTCATCCCAGCCGCACACACACATTACACTCCCCACACACACTCATCCCAGCCGCACACACACATTACACTCCCCACACACACTCATCCCAGCCGCACACACACATTACACACCCCACACACACTCATCCCAGCCGCACACACACATTACACACCCCACACACACTCATCCCAGCCGCACACACACATTACACTCCCCACACACACTCATCCCAGCCACACACACATTACACTCCCCACACACACTCATCCCAGCTGCACACACATTACACTCCCCACACACACTCATCCCAGCCACACACACATTACATTCCCCACACACACTCATCCCAGCCGCACATACACATTACACTCCCCACACACACTCATTCCAGCCGCACACACACATTACTCTCCCCACACACACTCATCCCAGCTGCACACACATTACACTCCCCACACACACTCATCCCAGCCACACACACATTACATTCCCCACACACACTCATCCCAGCCGCACATACACATTACACTCCCCACACACACTCATCCCAGCCGCACACACACACTGCACTCCCCACACACACTCATTCCAGCGGCGCACACACATTACACTCCCCACACACACTCATCCCAGCCGCACATACACATTACACTCCCCACACACACTCATCCCAGCCGCACACACACATTACACTCCCCACACACACTCATCCCAGCCGCACACACACATTACACTCCCCACACACACTCACCCCAGCCGCACACACACATTACACTCCCCACACACACTCATCCCAGCCGCACACACACATTACACTCCCCACACACACTCATCCCAGCCGCACACACACACTGCACTCCCCACACACACTCATCCCAGCCGCACACACATTACACCCCCCACACACACTCATCCCAGCCACACACACACACTGCACTCCCCACACACACTCATCCCAGCCGCACACACACATTACACTCCCCACACACACTCATCCCAGCCGCACACACACATTACACTCCCCACACACGCTCATCCCAGCCAACAAGATGGCACTGGTTGTGCTGGCGAGCGGCCACACAGCTGATGGGTCGGCTGGGACCAGAGGGCACCCGGAGGGGGGGCACTCATACGGTCCGTTGCGCTAGGTTTACAGCGGACAGCCAGCGGAGTGCGCAGCTGCCTTGCCGGACGCAGCAATGGTGTTCTGTGTCCATCCACCCCGACCCCACAGCCCCACCTCCTGGTCACCCTGCGCTACTCCCCGCCGGCGCCCCCCCCCCCCCCCCCCCCCCCGCCCCCCCCCGGCCCTGGCAGAAGCCCCCGGCCAGTGGCACGACTGTCAGCTCACTATGGCGATGTTGGACACTTTCCGAGCCCCCCTCTCCCTCCCTCAGCAGCCAGGGCGCCGGTTTCACCATTTTTAAAAAGCACAAGTGAACCGCACTGTCGGGAACTCGGCCCACCGGAGGCGGAGCGTCCCGGAGAGCCCGGGGAGTACCGCGTCAGGCCCACGTACGCCTTTCCTGTACGTGCGGAGTGGAACGCATTGACACTGCCGTCAAGGTGCCGGAGCCCGGCATTCTGGCGACGCCTGGCTCCAGCCCCGATTTTCGCCACATGCGCGAGTCTCCGCCCAATCACCTTTCCCAATTGCAGCGTCGGCCGGGGGAGTATCGCGCCCAAGGGGTCCTGTCTGAGAAATGTTTCCAGTGGATATCCTGCAACCTTTGATGCCGGAACAGAGGGCCGGCCCTGCAGGGCGTCTCCGACACAGAGGGAGAGTCCGGCCCTGCAGGGCGTCTCCGACACAGAGGGAGAGTCCGGCCCTGCAGGGCGTCTCCGACACAGAGGGAGAGTCCGGCCCTGCAGGGCGTCTCCGACACAGAGGGAGAGTCCGGCCCTGCAGGGCGTCTCCGACACAGAGACAGAGTCCGGCCCTGCAGGGCGTCTCCGACACAGAGGGAGAGTCCGGCCCTGCAGGGCGTCTCCGACACAGAGGGAGAGTCCGGCCCTGCAGGGCGTCTCCGACACAGAGACAGAGTCCGGCCCTGCAGGGCGTCTCCGACACAGAGGGAGAGTCCGGCCCTGCAGGGCGTCTCCGACACAGAGACAGAGTCCGGCCCTGCAGGGCGTCTCCGACACAGAGGGAGAGTCCGGCCCTGCAGGGCGTCTCCGACACAGAGACAGAGTCCGGCCCTGCAGGGCGTCTCCGACACAGAGGGAGAGTCCGGCCCTGCAGGGCGTCTCCGACACAGAGGGAGAGTCCGGCCCTGCAGGGCGTCTCCGACACAGAGACAGAGTCCGGCCCTGCAGGGCGTCTCCGACACAGAGGGAGAGTCCGGCCCTGCAGGGCGTCTCCGACACAGAGGGAGAGTCCGGCCCTGCAGGGCGTCTCCGACACAGAGGGAGAGTCCGGCCCTGCAGGGCGTCTCCGACACAGAGACAGAGTCCGGCCCTGCAGGGCGTCTCCGACACAGAGGGAGAGTCCGGCCCTGCAGGGCGTCTCCGACACAGAGGGAGAGTCCGGCCCTGCAGGGCGTCTCCGACACAGAGGGAGAGTCCGGCCCTGCAGGGCGTCTCCGACACAGAGGGAGAGTCCGGCCCTGCAGGGCGTCTCCGACACAGAGGGAGAGTCCGGCCCTGCAGGGCGTCTCCGACACACAGGGAGAGTCCGGCCCTGCAGGGCGTCTCCGACACAGAGGGAGAGTCCGGCCCTGCAGGGCGTCTCCGACACAGAGGGAGAGTCCGGCCCTGCAGGGCGTCTCCGACACAGAGACAGAGTCCGGCCCTGCAGGGCGTCTCCGACACAGAGGGAGAGTCCGGCCCTGCAGGGCGTCTCCGACACAGAGGGAGAGTCCGGCCCTGCAGGGCGTCTCCGACACAGAGGGAGAGTCCGGCCCTGCAGGGCGTCTCCGACACACAGGGAGAGTCCGGCCCTGCAGGGCGTCTCCGACACAGAGACAGAGTCCGGCCCTGCAGGGCGTCTCCGACACAGAGACAGAGTCCGGCCCTGCAGGGCGTCTCCGACACAGAGGGAGAGTCCGGCCCTGCAGGGCGTCTCCGACACACAGGGAGAGTCCGGCCCTGCAGGGCGTCTCCGACACACAGGGAGAGTCCGGCCCTGCAGGGCGTCTCCGACACAGAGGGAGAGCCGGGCCCTGCAGGGCGTCTCCGACACAGAGGGAGAGTCCGGCCCTGCAGGGCGTCTCCGACACAGAGACAGAGTCCGGCCCTGCAGGGCGTCTCCGACACAGAGAGAGAGTCCGGCCCTGCAGGGCGTCTCCGACACAGAGGGAGAGTCCGGCCCTGCAGGGCGTCTCCGACACAGAGAGAGAGTCCGGCCCTGCAGGGCGTCTCCGACACACAGGGAGAGTCCGGCCCTGCAGGGCGTCTCCGACACAGAGGGAGAGTCCGGCCCTGCAGGGCGTCTCCGACACACAGGGAGAGTCCGGCCCTGCAGGGCGTCTCCGACACAGAGGGAGAGTCCGGCCCTGCAGGGCGTCTCCGACACAGAGGGAGAGTCCGGCCCTGCAGGGGCGTCCCATGGTCGGGCCGACACAGGAGGGGAGAGTCCGGCCCACAGAGGGAGAGTCCGGCCCTGCAGGGCGTCTCCGACACAGAGACAGAGGGCCGGCCCTGCAGGGCGTCTCCGACACAGAGGGAGAGTCCGGCCCTGCAGGGCGTCTCCGACACACAGGGAGAGTCCGGCCCTGCAGGGCGTCTCCGACACAGAGACAGAGTCCGGCCCTGCAGGGCGTCTCCGACACACAGGGAGAGTCCGGCCCTGCAGGGCGTCTCCGACACAGAGGGAGAGCCGGGCCCTGCAGGGCGTCTCCGACACAGAGGGAGAGTCCGGCCCTGCAGGGCGTCTCCGACACAGAGGGAGAGTCCGGCCCTGCAGGGCGTCTCCGACACACAGGGAGAGTCCAGCCCTGCAGGGCGTCTCCGACACAGAGACAGAGTCCGGCCCTGCAGGGCGTCTCCGACACAGAGAGAGAGTCCGGCCCTGCAGGGCGTCTCCGACACAGAGGGAGAGTCCGGCCCTGCAGGGCGTCTCCGACACAGAGAGAGAGGGCCGGCCCTGCAGGGCGTCTCCGACACAGAGAGAGAGGGCCGGCCCTGCAGGGCGTCTCCGACACAGAGGGAGAGTCCGGCCCTGCACGGCGTCTCCGACACAGAGGGAGAGTCCGGCCCTGCTGGGCGTCTCCGACACAGAGACAGAGTCCGGCCCTGCAGGGCGTCTCCGACACACAGGGAGAGTCCGGCCCTGCAGGGCGTCTCCGACACAGAGGGAGAGTCCGGCCCTGCAGGGCGTCTCCGACACAGAGGGAGAGTCCGGCCCTGCAGGGCGTCTCCGACACAGAGACAGAGTCCGGCCCTGCAGGGCGTCTCCGACACAGAGGGAGAGTCCGGCCCTGCAGGGCGTCTCCGACACAGAGACAGAGGGCCGGCCCTGCAGGGCGTCTCCGACACACAGGGAGAGTCCGGCCCTGCAGGGCGTCTCCGACACAGAGGGAGAGTCCGGCCCTGCAGGGCGTCTCCGACACACAGGGAGAGTCCGGCCCTGCAGGGCGTCTCCGACACAGAGACAGAGTCCGGCCCTGCAGGGCGTCTCCGACACAGAGACAGAGTCCGGCCCTGCACGGCGTCTCCGACACAGAGACAGAGTCCGGCCCTGCAGGGTGTCTCCGACACAGAGGGAGAGTCCGGCCCTGCAGGGCGTCTCCGACACAGAGGGAGAGTCCGGCCCTGCAGGGCGTCTCCGACACAGAGGGAGAGTCCGGCCCTGCAGGGCGTCTCCGACACAGAGGGAGAGTCCGGCCCTGCAGGGCGTCTCCGACACAGAGGGAGAGTCCGGCCCTGCAGGGCGTCTCCGACACAGAGGGAGAGTCCGGCCCTGCAGGGCGTCTCCGACACAGAGGGAGAGTCCGGCCCTGCAGGGCGTCTCCGACACAGAGGGAGAGTCCGGCCCTGCAGGGCGTCTCTGACACAGAGACAGAGTCCGGCCCTGCAGGGCGTCTCCGACACAGAGAGAGAGTCCGGCCCTGCAGGGCGTCTCCGACACAGAGAGAGAGTCCGGCCCTGCAGGGCGTCTCCGACACAGAGGGAGAGTCCGGCCCTGCAGGGCGTCTCCGACACAGAGAGAGAGGGCCGGCCCTGCAGGGCGTCTCCGACACAGAGGGAGAGTCCGGCCCTGCACGGCGTCTCCGACACAGAGGGAGAGTCCGGCCCTGCTGGGCGTCTCCGACACAGAGACAGAGTCCGGCCCTGCAGGGCGTCTCCGACACAGAGGGAGAGTCCGGCCCTGCAGGGCGTCTCCGACACAGAGGGAGAGTCCGGCCCTGCACGGCGTCTCCGACACAGAGGGAGAGTCCGGCCCTGCAGGGCGTCTCCGACACACAGGGAGAGTCCGGCCCTGCAGGGCGTCTCCGACACAGAGGGAGAGTCCGGCCCTGCAGGGCGTCTCCGACACAGAGGGAGAGTCCGGCCCTGCAGGGCGTCTCCGACACAGAGACAGAGGGCCGGCCCTGCAGGGCGTCTCCGACACAGAGGGAGAGTCCGGCCCTGCACGGCGTCTCCGACACAGAGACAGAGGGCCGGCCCTGCAGGGCGTCTCCGACACAGAGGGAGAGTCCGGCCCTGCAGGGCGTCTCCGACACAGAGACAGAGGGCCGGCCCTGCAGGGCGTCTCCGACACACAGGGAGAGTCCGGCCCTGCAGGGCGTCTCCGACACACAGGGAGAGTCCGGCCCTGCAGGGCGTCTCCGACACACAGGGAGAGTCCGGCCCTGCAGGGCGTCTCCGACACAGAGGGAGAGTCCGGCCCTGCAGGGCGTCTCCGACACAGAGACAGAGTCCGGCCCTGCAGGGCGTCTCCGACACAGAGACAGAGTCCGGCCCTGCAGGGCGTCTCCGACACAGAGGGAGAGTCCGGCCCTGCAGGGCGTCTCCGACACACAGGGAGAGTCCGGCCCTGCAGGGCGTCTCCGACACACAGGGAGAGTCCGGCCCTGCAGGGCGTCTCCGACACAGAGGGAGAGTCCGGCCCTGCAGGGCGTCTCCGACACAGAGACAGAGTCCGGCCCTGCAGGGCGTCTCCGACACAGAGACAGAGTCCGGCCCTGCACGGCGTCTCCGACACAGAGACAGAGTCCGGCCCTGCAGGGTGTCTCCGACACAGAGGGAGAGTCCGGCCCTGCAGGGCGTCTCCGACACAGAGGGAGAGTCCGGCCCTGCAGGGCGTCTCCGACACAGAGGGAGAGTCCGGCCCTGCAGGGCGTCTCCGACACAGAGGGAGAGTCCGGCCCTGCACGGCGTCTCCGACACAGAGGGAGAGTCCGGCCCTGCAGGGCGTCTCCGACACAGAGACAGAGTCCGGCCCTGCACGGCGTCTCCGACACAGAGGGAGAGTCCGGCCCTGCAGGGCGTCTCCGACACAGAGGGAGAGTCCGGCCCTGCAGGGCGTCTCCGACACAGAGACAGAGTCCGGCCCTGCAGGGCGTCTCCGACACAGAGGGAGAGTCCGGCCCTGCAGGGTGTCTCCGACACAGAGACAGCTGCCAACAAGCAGACATTAAAGGGCAGGTGTTCACCGCTCAGGACCCTCTCACGGCCAACGTGTGACTATCTGGATAAGCCGAACACCACCTCCCCGGTGTTACTGGTACGGGTCTGGGGTCTCCATGCTCTTGGTCTGGGCGGAGTGAGTATGCAGGGTGAGGTTTGCCAGCACAAGCGGCTGACTGGGTGGCACTCTGAGAGACGGCAGGACAACCGTGAGAAGGGTGGGGGGATCCATGCAGACTTGTAAAGCAGCACCCAGCAAGGCCTGATACCCAGTCCCCCCTCCCCGATACCCAGTCCCCCCTCCCCCGATACCCAGTCCCCCCCTCCCCCGACCACCCTGTTCCCCCTCCCCCGATCACCCAGTCCCCCCTCCCCGATCACCCAGTCCCCCCCTCCCCCGATCACCCAGTCCCCCTCCCCGATCACCCAGTCCCCCCTCCCCCGATCACCCAGTCTCCCCGCCCCCGATCACCCAGTCCCCCCTCCCCCGATCACCCAGTCCCCCTCCCCGATCACCCTGTTCCCCCTCCACGATCACCCAGTCCCCCCTCTCCGATCACCCTGTTCCACCTCCACGATCACCCAGTCCCCCCTCTCCGATCACCCTGTTCCCCCGATCACCGTCACCCCTCCCCCAATCACCCAGTCACCCCTCCCTCGATCACCCAGTCCCCCTCCCCGATCACCCAGTCCCCCTCCCCGATCACCCAGTCCCCCCTCTCCGATCACCCTGTTCCCCCTCCACGATCACCCAGTCCCCCCTCTCCGATCACCCTGTTCCCCCTCCACGATCACCCAGTCCCCCCTCCCCGATCACCCAGTCCCCCCTCCCCCGATCACCCAGTCCCCCTCCCCGATCACCCAGTCCCCCCTCTCCGATCAGCCAGTCCCCCCTCCCCGATCACCCAGTCCCCCCTCCCCGATCACCCTGTTCCCCCTCCCCGATCACCCAGTCCCCCCTCTCCGATCACCCTGTTCCCCCTCCCCGATCACCCAGTCCCCCCTCTCCGATCACCCTGTTCCCCCTCCACGATCACCCAGTCAGCCCTCCCCGATCACCCAGTTCCCCCTCCCCCGATCACCCAGTCCCCCCTCCCCCGATCACCCAGTCCCTCCTCCCCGATCACCCAGTCCCCCCCTCCCCGATTACCCAGTCCCCCCTCCCCGATCACCCAGTCCCCCCTCCCCGATCACCCTGTTCCCCCCCGATCACCCAGTCCCCCCTCCCCGATCTCCCAGTCCCCCCTCCCCCGATCACCCAGTCCCCCCGCCCCGATCACCCAGTCCCCCCTCCCCGATCACCCAGTCCCCCCTCCCCGATCACCCAGTCCCCCCTCCCCCGATCACCCAGTCCCCCCTCCCCGATCACCCTGTTCCCCCTCCCCGATCACCCAGTCACCCCTCCCCCGATCACCCAGTCACCCCTCCCCCGATCACCCAGTCCCCCCTCCCCGATCACCCTGTTCCCCCTCCCCCGATCACCCAGTCACCCCTCCCCCGATCACCCAGTCACCCCTCCCCCGATCACCCAGTCCCCCCTCCCCCGATCACCCTGTTCCCCCTCCCGATCACCCAGTCCCCCCTCCCCCGAACGCCCAGTCCCCCCTCCCCCGATCACCCAGTCCCCCCTCCCCCGATCACCCAGTCCCCCTCCCCCGATCACCCTGTTCCCCCTCCCCCGATCACCCAGTCCCCCTCCCCCGATCACCCAGTCCCCCCTCCCCCGATCACCCAGTCCCCCCGCCCCCGATCACCCAGTCCCCCTTCCCCGATCTCCCAGTCCCCCCTCCCCCGATCACCCAGACCCCCCTCCCCGATCACCCAGTCCCCCCTCCCCGATCACCCAGTCCCCCCTACCCCGATCACGCAGTCCCCCCTCCCCGATCACCCTGTTCCCCCTCTCCGATCACCCAGTCCCCCCTCCCCGATCACCCAGTCCCCCCTCCCCCAATCACCCAGTACCCCCTCCCCCGATCACCCAGTTCCCCCTCCCCCAATCACCCAGTCCCCCCTCCCCGATCACCCACTCCCCCCTCCCCGATCACCCACTCCCCCCTCCCCGATCACCCAGTCCCCCCTCCCCGATCACCCAGTCCCCCTTCCCCGATCACCCAGTTGCCCCTCCCCCGATCACCCAGTCCCCCCTCCCCAATCACCCAGTTCACCCTCCCCGATCACCCAGTCCCCCCTCCCCAATCACCCAGTTCCCCCTCCCCCGATCACCGTCACCCCTCCCCCAATCACCCAGTCCCCCCTCCCCGATCACCCAGTCCCCCCTCTCCCGATCACCCAGTCCCCCCTCTCCCGATCACCCAGTCCCCCCTCCCCCGATCACCCTGTTCCCCCTCCCCGATCACCCAGTCCCCCCTCCCCGATCACCCTGTTCCCCCCCCCGATCACCCAGTCCCCCCTCCCCGATTACCCTGTTCCCCCTCCCCGATCACCCAGTCCCCCTCCCCCGATCACCCAGTCCCCCCGCCCCGATCACCCAGTCCCCCCTCTCCGATCACCCAGTCCCCCCTCCCCGATCACCCAGTCCCCCCTCCCCGATCACCCAGTCCCCCCTCCCCGATCACCCTGTTCCCCCTCCCCGATCACCCAGTCCCCCTCCCCCGATCACCCAGTCCCCCCGCCCCGATCATCATCCCCCCTCTCCGATCACCCAGTCCCCCCTCCCCGATCACCCAGTCCCCCCTCCCCGATCACCCAGTCCCCCCTCCCCGATCACCCAGTCCCCCCTCCCCGATCACCCTGTTCCCCCTCCCCGATCACCCAGTCCCCCCTCTCCGATCACCCTGTTCCCCCTCCCCGATCACCCAGTCCCCCCTCTCCGATCACCCTGTTCCCCCTCCACGATCACCCAGTCAGCCCTCCCCGATCACCCAGTTCCCCCTCCCCCGATCACCCAGTCCCCCCTCCCCCGATCACCCAGTCCCTCCTCCCCGATCACCCAGTCCCCCCCTCCCCCGATTACCCAGTCCCCCC
Source organism: Scyliorhinus torazame (assembly GCF_047496885.1). Lineage (NCBI taxonomy): Eukaryota > Metazoa > Chordata > Chondrichthyes > Carcharhiniformes > Scyliorhinidae > Scyliorhinus > Scyliorhinus torazame. Next base: position 27,813 of record NW_027308742.1, read on the forward strand.
TCCCCGATCACCCAGTCCCCCCTCCCCGATCACCCTGTTCCCCCCCGATCACCCAGTCCCCCCTCCCCGATCTCCCAGTCCCCCCTCCCCCGATCACCCAGTCCCCCCGCCCCGATCACCCAGTCCCCCCTCCCCGATCACCCAGTCCCCCCTCCCCGATCACCCAGTCCCCCCTCCCCCGATCACCCAGTCCCCCCTCCCCGATCACCCTGTTCCCCCTCCCCCGATCACCCAGTCACCCCTCCCCCGATCACCCAGTCACCCCTCCCCCGATCACCCAGTCCCCCCTCCCCGATCACCCTGTTCCCCCTCCCCCGATCACCCAGTCACCCCTCCCCCGATCACCCAGTCACCCCTCCCCCGATCACCCAGTCCCCCCTCCCCCGATCACCCTGTTCCCCCTCCCCGATCACCCAGTCCCCCCTCCCCCGAACGCCCAGTCCCCCCTCCCCCGATCACCCAGTCCCCCCTCCCCCGATCACCCAGTCCCCCTCCCCCGATCACCCTGTTCCCCCTCCCCCGATCACCCAGTCCCCCTCCCCCGATCACCCAGTCCCCCCTCCCCCGATCACCCAGTCCCCCCGCCCCCGATCACCCAGTCCCCCTTCCCCGATCTCCCAGTCCCCCCTCCCCCGATCACCCAGACCCCCCTCCCCGATCACCCAGTCCCCCCTCCCCCAATCACCCAGTCCCCCCTCCCCGATCACCCAGTTCCCCCTCCCCCAATCACCCAGTCCCCCCTCCCCGATCACCCACTCCCCCCTCCCCGATCACCCACTCCCCCCTCCCCGATCACCCAGTCCCCCCTCCCCGATCACCCAGTCCCCCTTCCCCGATCACCCAGTTGCCCCTCCCCCGATCACCCAGTCCCCCCGCCCCGATCACCCAGACCCCCCTCCCCGATCACCCAGTCCCCCCCTCCCCGATCACCCAGTCCCCCCTCCCCGATCACCCTGTTCCCCCTCCCCGATCACCCAGTCCCCCTCCCCCGATCACCCAGTCCCCCCGCCCCGATCATCATCCCCCCTCTCCGATCACCCAGTCCCCCCTCCCCGATCACCCAGTCCCCCCTCCCCGATCACCCAGTCCCCCCTCCCCGATCACCCAGTCCCCCCTCCCCGATCACCCTGTTCCCCCTCCCCGATCACCCAGTCCCCCCTCTCCGATCACCCTGTTCCCCCTCCCCGATCACCCAGTCCCCCCTCTCCGATCACCCTGTTCCCCCTCCACGATCACCCAGTCAGCCCTCCCCGATCACCCAGTTCCCCCTCCCCCGATCACCCAGTCCCCCCTCCCCCGATCACCCAGTCCCTCCTCCCCGATCACCCAGTCCCCCCCTCCCCCGATTAACCAGTCCCCCCTCCCCGATCACCCAGTCCCCCCTCCCCGATCACCCTGTTCCCCCCCGATCACCCAGTCCCCCCTCCCCGATCTCCCAGTCCCCCCTCCCCCGATCACCCAGTCCCCCCGCCCCGATCACCCAGTCCCCCCTCCCCGATCACCCAGTCCCCCCTCCCCGATCACCCAGTCCCCCCTCCCCCGATCACCCAGTCCCCCCTCCCCGATCACCCTGTTCCCCCTCCCCCGATCACCCAGTCACCCCTCCCCCGATCACCCAGTCACCCCTCCCCCGATCACCCAGTCCCCCCTCCCCGATCACCCTGTTCCCCCTCCCCCGATCACCCAGTCACCCCTCCCCCGATCACCCAGTCACCCCTCCCCCGATCACCCAGTCCCCCCTCCCCCGATCACCCTGTTCCCCCTCCCCGATCACCCAGTCCCCCCTCCCCCGAACGCCCAGTCCCCCCTCCCCCGATCACCCAGTCCCCCCTCCCCCGATCACCCAGTCCCCCTCCCCCGATCACCCTGTTCCCCCTCCCCCGATCACCCAGTCCCCCTCCCCCGATCACCCAGTCCCCCCTCCCCCGATCACCCAGTCCCCCCGCCCCCGATCACCCAGTCCCCCTTCCCCGATCTCCCAGTCCCCCCTCCCCCGATCACCCAGACCCCCCTCCCCGATCACCCAGTCCCCCCTCCCCCAATCACCCAGTCCCCCCTCCCCGATCACCCAGTTCCCCCTCCCCCAATCACCCAGTCCCCCCTCCCCGATCACCCACTCCCCCCTCCCCGATCACCCACTCCCCCCTCCCCGATCACCCTGTTCCCCCTCCCCGATCACCCAGTCCCCCTCCCCCGATCACCCAGTCCCCCCGCCCCGATCATCATCCCCCCTCTCCGATCACCCAGTCCCCCCTCCCCGATCACCCAGTCCCCCCTCCCCGATCACCCAGTCCCCCCTCCCCGATCACCCAGTCCCCCCTCCCCGATCACCCTGTTCCCCCTCCCCGATCACCCAGTCCCCCCTCTCCGATCACCCTGTTCCCCCTCCCCGATCACCCAGTCCCCCCTCTCCGATCACCCTGTTCCCCCTCCACGATCACCCAGTCAGCCCTCCCCGATCACCCAGTTCCCCCTCCCCCGATCACCCAGTCCCCCCTCCCCCGATCACCCAGTCCCTCCTCCCCGATCACCCAGTCCCCCCCTCCCCCGATTAACCAGTCCCCCCTCCCCGATCACCCAGTCCCCCCTCCCCGATCACCCTGTTCCCCCCCGATCACCCAGTCCCCCCTCCCCGATCTCCCAGTCCCCCCTCCCCCGATCACCCAGTCCCCCCGCCCCGATCACCCAGTCCCCCCTCCCCGATCACCCAGTCCCCCCTCCCCGATCACCCAGTCCCCCCTCCCCCGATCACCCAGTCCCCCCTCCCCGATCACCCTGTTCCCCCTCCCCCGATCACCCAGTCACCCCTCCCCCGATCACCCAGTCACCCCTCCCCCGATCACCCAGTCCCCCCTCCCCGATCACCCTGTTCCCCCTCCCCCGATCACCCAGTCACCCCTCCCCCGATCACCCAGTCACCCCTCCCCCGATCACCCAGTCCCCCCTCCCCCGATCACCCTGTTCCCCCTCCCCGATCACCCAGTCCCCCCTCCCCCGAACGCCCAGTCCCCCCTCCCCCGATCACCCAGTCCCCCCTCCCCCGATCACCCAGTCCCCCTCCCCCGATCACCCTGTTCCCCCTCCCCCGATCACCCAGTCCCCCTCCCCCGATCACCCAGTCCCCCCTCCCCCGATCACCCAGTCCCCCCGCCCCCGATCACCCAGTCCCCCTTCCCCGATCTCCCAGTCCCCCCTCCCCCGATCACCCAGACCCCCCTCCCCGATCACCCAGTCCCCCCTCCCCCAATCACCCAGTCCCCCCTCCCCGATCACCCAGTTCCCCCTCCCCCAATCACCCAGTCCCCCCTCCCCGATCACCCACTCCCCCCTCCCCGATCACCCACTCCCCCCTCCCCGATCACCCAGTCCCCCCTCCCCGATCACCCAGTCCCCCTTCCCCGATCACCCAGTTGCCCCTCCCCCGATCACCCAGTCCCCCCTCCCCAATCACCCAGTTCCCCCTCCCCGATCACCCAGTCCCCCCTCCCCAATCACCCAGTTCCCCCTCCCCCGATCACCGTCACCCCTCCCCCAATCACCCAGTCCCCCCTCCCCGATCACCCAGTCCCCCCTCCCCGATCACCCAGTCCCCCCTCCCCGATCACCCAGTCCCCCCTCCCCGATCACCCAGTCCCCCCTCCCCCAATCACCCAGTCCCCCCTCCCCCGATCACCCAGTCCCCCCTCTCCCGATCACCCAGTCCCCCCTCCCCCGATCACCCTGTTCCCCCCCCGATCACCCAGTCCCCCTTCCCCCGATCACCCAGTCCCCCCTCCCCGATCACCCAGTCCCCCCTCCCCGATCACCCAGTCCCCCCGCCCCCGATCACCCAGTCCCCCCTCCCCGATCACCCAGTCCCCCCTCCCCGATCACCCAGTCCCCCCTCCCCCGATCACCCAGTCCCCCCTCCCCAATCACCCTGTTCCCCCTCCCCCGATCACCCAGTCCCCCCTCCCCAATCACCCTGTTCCCCTTCCCCCGATCACCCAGTCCCCCCTCCCCGATCACCGTCACCCCTCCCCGATCACCGTCACCCCTCCCCAATCACCCAGTCACCCCTCCCCCGATCACCCAGTTCCCCCTCCCCGATCACCCTGTTCCCCCTCCCCCGATCACCCAGTCCCCCCTCCCCGATCACCCAGTCCCCCCTCCCCCATCACCCAGTCCCCCCTCCCCGATCACCCAGTCCCCCCTCCCCGATCACCCAGTCCCCCCTCCCCGATCACCCAGTCCCCCCTCCCCGATCACCCAGTCCCCCCTCCCCGATCACCCAGTCCCCCCTCCCCCAATCACCCAGTCCCCCCTCCCCCGATCACCCAGTCCCCCCTCTCCCGATCACCCAGTCCCCCCTCCCCCGATCACCCTGTTCCCCCCCCCGATCACCCAGTCCCCCCCCCCGATCACCCAGTCCCCCCTCCCCGATCACCCAGTCCCCCCCCCCGATCACCCTGTTCCCCGCCCCCGATCACCCAGTCCCCCTTCCCCGATCTCCCAGTCACCCCTCCCCCGATCACCCAGTCCCCCCTCCCCCGATCACCCAGTCCCCCCTCCCCCGATCACCCAGTCCCCTCCCCCGATCACCCTGTTCCCCTTCCCCCGATCACCCAGTCACCCCTCCCCCGATCACCCAGTCCCCCCCCCCCGATCACCCAGTTCCCCCTCCCCCGATCACCCAGTCCCCCCTCCCCCGATCACCCAGTTCCCCCTCCCCCGATCACCCAGTCCCCCCGCCCCGGTTCACCGTCCCCCCTCCCCGATTACCCTGTTCCCACTCCCCGATCACCCAGTCCCCCTTCCCCGATCTCCCAGTCCCCCCTCCCCCGATCACCCAGTCCCCCCTCCCCCGATCACCCAGTTCCCCCTCCCCCGATCACCCAGTCACCCCTCCCCCGATCACCCAGTCCCCCAATCCCCGATCACCCAGCCCCCCCTCCCCAATCACCCAGCCCCCCCTCCCCGATCACCCAGTCCTCCCTCCCCGATCACCCTGTTCCCCCCCGATCACCCAGTCCCCCTTCCCCCGATCACCCAGTCCCCCCTCCCCGATCACCCAGTCCCCCCTCCCCGATCACCCAGTCCCCCCTCCCCGATCACCCAGTCCCCCCTCCCCGATCACCCAGTCCCCCCTCCCCTATCACCCTGTTCCCCCCCCCCGATCACCCAGTCCCCCCTCCCCGATCACCCAGTCCCCCCTCCCCGATCACCCAGTCCCCCCTCCCCGATCACCCAGTCCCCCCTCCCCGATCACCCAGTCCCCCCTCCCTGATCACCCAGTCCCCCCTCCCCGATCACCCAGTCCCCCCTCCCCCAATCACCCAGTCCCCCCTCCCCCGATCACCCAGTCCCCCCTCCCCGATCACCCAGTCCCCCCTCCCCGATCACCCAGTCCCCCCTCCCCGATCACCCGTCCCCCCTCCCCGATCACCCAGTCCCCCCTCCCCGATCACCCAGTCCCCCCTCCCCGATCACCCAGTCCCCCCTCCCCGATCACCCAGTCCCCCCTCCCCGATCACCCAGTCCCCCCTCCCCGATCACGCAGTCCCCCCTCCCCGATCACCCAGTCCCCCCTCCCCGATCACCCAGTCCCCCCTCCCCGATCACGCAGTCCCCCCTCCCGCGATCACCGTCACCCCTCCCCGATCACCCAGTCCCCCCCGCCCCCGATCACCCAGTCCCCCCTCCCCGATCACCCAGTCCCCCCTCCCCGATCACCCAGTCCCCCCTCCCCGATCACCCAGTCCCCCCTCCCCGATCACCCAGTCCCCCCTCCCCGATCACCCAGTCCCCCCTCCCCGATCACCCAGTCCCCCCTCCCCGATCACGCAGTCCCCCCTCCCGCGATCACCGTCACCCCTCCCCGATCACCCAGTCCCCCCCCGCCCCCGATCACCCTGTTCCCCCTCCCCGATCACCCAGTTCCCCTCCCTGATCACCCAGTTCCCCCTCCCCCGATCACCCTGTTCCCCCTCCCCCGATCACCCTGTTCCCCCTCCCCCGTTCCCCCTCCCTCCCCCTCCTCCAATGGTCTGTGTAACATCCCTTGTGTTGGGCCCGTGTTGACCCGGTCAGTGGGTCACTGGTCAAGGCAGTCGGGTGACGCCCACTCGCAGTGAGGGACGCCCTGCGGCTCCTCACGATCTGATTCCCGTCTTTCCGCTGACAGTGCGATCACTCCCATCCTCATGCCCGAGTGTGCGTCAGGGGCACTGGGGGGGTGGGGGTGACGCCTGTGACCAGTGACTGACGGGGATTGCATTCCGGGATGTCCGTCTCTCTGGGTCCTAGTCTCTCACTGCTGCCATTTCTTGGGGTGCTTGCCTCAGGAACACCTCCAGATGGGGAGCCAGGCCCAGCCTGTTTCAAAATTAAAATGACAGAGGCTTTACATGTTCCAGGAGTGAAATATTTTAATGGTGAACATTTCATGTGGCCATTATCCATTCCACCTAACAACAGATAGTGACCTCACCAGTGCCCACTCAATGCTCCTCCCTCTCCTTCACACTCCCGGTCTGCCGTTATGTCGATGTGTGTCCCCAGGATACACACCAGAGGTGGAGGCAGCCGGCTGCTTTCCACGCCCGGTAGCCTTTCATGCCCTTGGCGGACGTCCTCTGGAGAGCCTGAGGAGTCTGGCATCGCTGTGCCACCCTGTTCTGTTCTTGCACCAGGGTTGGGGGGGGGGGGAGGATTCGTAAGAAGTGGAGACCACCTGTGCCTCCTTGGTGACAGGCCCCAGGATGGGCGCCAGCGCTTCCTCCTCCCTTGGGGAGCTATTGGGCCCCTGCCGGACTCCTTGGGACAGAGGGGCAGCTGGAGTGAGCTCCGGGTGCCTCAGAGTTACCTGGCACTGCCAGTCCCGGCGGCTCCCCATTGCCTGCACCCTGGTGTCGGCACCTTCAGTGATGCTCCTCAGTGACTGGGCCACACTCTGCAAAGCCTCGGCAATGCCCACCTGCATCTGGGACGTGTCCCTCATCAACTGGGGCAGAATGTCCAGGCCCTCAGCCACGGTTGTCCCAGACTGAGCCTTGCCTGGAGCACCACCTCTCAAGGCCGTGTTGGCCCGGCAGCCACACATTGCCGGCACCATCTCCTGCATCTGAAGCCTTTGCGACTCTCTCAATCGGCTTTGCAGTTTCAGGAATGTCGCTGACATCCCCTCCTGAATCTCGCCGCCGTGCCCTCGCATCTCCAGCAGCTCTGGGAGAGCCTTGTCCACAGGCTCAGCATCTGACCGGGACCCAGCTGGGTCCTGGGATCCCGCAGACCTCCGACTGCTGTCTCCATTGGATGTTCCTGCCTCCCCCTGTGATGGCCCGACCTCTTCAAATGGTGACCGTGCAAGAGAATGGACATGTGGTCAGTGAGAGGGGAGGACAAGGGTCTGGGAAACCAACAAGTCACTTCAGACAGGTCACCTGGATAAAGATGCAGTGGATGCTCAGTTCTCTGGCACAGATTCACGTGGGTGATGATCTTCTGCACGAAGTGTGGATGAAGCACGACCTGCATCCTGCCCATCAACCCTGCCGGAATCGCCCCACACTTGCCACCCAAAATGACAGTCATTTTTCAGGGGAATTGCACGTTTGACAAGGTCCCACATGGGAGACTTATAAAGAAGGCAAGTGCACCTGGATACAGGGTGATTTGATAAGGTGGATTCAAAATTAACTTAGCTGTAGGAGTCAGAGGGCGATGACTGGATGCCAGTGACCAGTGGAGTACCACAGGGATCAGTGCTGGGCCCCCTATTGTTTGTCATTTATATAAATGACTGATGACTATGTGGTGGTGGGGGGGGGGGGGGGGGGGGGGGGGGGGGGGGATCAGTAAGTTTGCGGATGACACAAAGATTGGCTGTGTGGTTAACAGTGAGGTTGAGTGTCCTGGGTTACAGAAAATATAGACGGGATGGTCAAATGAGCAGAGGGAATTTAACCCTGAAAAGTATGAATTGTCACACTTTGGAAGGCGTACACAGAGCTCTCTGTCCTTTGCAGACAGAAGGAGCATGTGCACGCATTGCACCTTTTTCAACTTAACAGAAGTTTGGTAGACAGCCATTCCCCGTTTCATTCACCAGGGCAATGCCTTGACCAACTAGAGTCGGCCTGCCTGGTTTGAATTTATCAAACGTTTGGCACTTAACTATTCTATGCTGCATTAACCAAGGCAACACTCCTATCATTCAGAGTCCACTTGCCAATCAATCAACACAAATAACGCACCAGAAATGTTGGGGAACGCAGGGTTTAGTGAGAGGGAGGAACTGAAGGAGATCAATATTAGTAGAGAAATGGTGTTGGGGAAATTGATGGGATTGAAGGCGGATAAACCCCCAGGGCCTGAGAATCTACATCCCAGAGTACTGAAGGAAGTGGCTCTAGAAATAGTGGATACATTGGTGGTCATCTTCCAGGATTCTATAGACTCTGGAATAGTTCCTGCAGATTGGAAGGTGGCTAATGTAACTCCACTGTTTAAAAAAGTAGGCTGAGAGAAAGCAGGGAATTATAGACCAGTCAGCCTGACGTCAGTAGTGGGGAAAATTCTAGAATCCACTGTCAAAGGTTTTATAGCAGAGCACTGAGAAAACAGTGACAGGGTCGGACAGAGTCAACATGGATTGAAGGGGAAATCATGCTTGACAAATCTACTGGAATTCTTCGAGGATGTAACGAGTAGAGTTGACATGGGGGAGCCAGTGGATGTGGTTTATTTGGACTTTCAGAAGGTTTTTGATAGAGTCTCACATAAAAGATTAGTGTGTAAAATTAAAGCGCATGGGATTGGGGGAAGTGTATTGAGATGTAGCAATTGTCCCTCGGTGGGGTTACAGGGATAGGGTGGGGGATTGGGCCTAGGTTAGGGTGCTCCCTCAGAGGACCAGTGCAGACTTGATGGGCTGAATGGCCTCCTCATGAACTGTAAGGATTCTATGATTCTATTAACTAAATGTAATATATCCAAATTTGCAGATGACACGAAGTTGGATGTGAGGGAGGGGAGGGTGCAGAAATCCTTCAGCCGGATTCGGACAAGTTGAGCGAGTGGGCAAATGCATGGGCGATGCAGTATAATTTAGATAAATGTGAGGTTATCCACTTTGATAGCAAAAACAGGAGGTACATTATTATCTGAATGGCCATAAATTAGGAGAGAGAATTGTACGAGACCTGGGTGTCCTCATACACCAGTCGCTGAAGGTAAACATGCAGGTTAGGTAGGTGGTAAAGAAGGCTAATGGTATGTTGGCCTTCATTGCGAGAGGATTTGAGTAATTAATAATAATTTTTATTGCCACAAGTAGGTTTACATTAACACTGCAATGAAGTTACTGTGAAAATCCCCTAGTCGCCACATTCCGGCGCCTGTTCGGGTACACGGAGGGAGAATTCAGAATGTCCAATTCACCTAACAGCACATGTTTCTGGACTTGTGGGGGGAAACCGGAGCACCCGGAGGAAACCCACGCAGACACGGGGAGAACGTGCAGACTCCGCACAGACAGTGATGCAAGGCAGGAACCAAACCAGAGTCCCTGGCGCTGTGAAGCATCGGTGCTAACCACTGTGCTGCCATGCCGCCTGAGGAAGGATGTTCTTGCCCGAGAGGGAGTGCACCAAAGGTTCACCAGACTGCTTCCTGGGATGGCAGGACTGACGCATGAGACAAGATTGAGTCAGTTAGGATTATATTCGCTGGAGTTCTGAGGAATGAGGGGGGGGGATCTCATAGAAACCTCTAAAATTCTAGCAGGACTGGACAGGGTGGATGCAGGAAGGATGTTCCCCATGGTGGGTGTGTCCAGGACCAGGGGGCACAGTCTGAGGATACAGGGTAGACCATTTAGGACGGAGATGAGGAGAGAAAGAGAGAGAGTGGCGAGTCTGTGGAATTGGTAACCACAGGAGGCAGCTGAGGCCAAAACAGGAATGTTTATCAAGAAAGAGTTGGCGATAGCTCTTGGGGCTAAAGGGATCAAAGGATATGGAGGGAAAGCGGGAACAGGGTATTGAGTCGGATGATCAGCCATGATCATAATGAATGAGCAGGCTTGAAAGGCCAAATGGCCTCGTCCTGCTTCGATTTCCTATGTTTCTGTTTCAATCAGCGCTCTCTTCACATGCAATATAAATTGTTGTCCCTTTACAATTGCTATTCTTGTCCTGATGAAAAATGTTGGCTTTTTTACCTTGCGGCCAACCAGAAATGTTTATAAGCGATCGAAAGTTCAACAAAAAACGTACATCAGCAAATATAGTCACTGCAGGGGCATGAAGCATCTGCGATGAGAGAGATTAATTAGTGGCACAAATAGAGGTAAATGATTCAGATCTAATCACCATTACTGAGGCACAGCTACAGTGAATACATATTGCAGAGTATTCCAGAAACACAGACAGAGTGACAAAGGAGGCGGGGGAGTTCTTACAATAAAAGATTTCATAAGGACATCAGTGAGGAAGGATCTGGTCTCTGGCGATCACGGGATAGAATCAGTATGAGCGGAAATTAAGAATAGCAAGTATCAGAAAACTCTGATAGGAGTTTATAAGCCGCCTAACAGTGTGTTAGAGTATTAAACGAGAAATGATTGGAACCTGGAAGGAATGAATTGTAATAGTTGTGGGGGCCTTTAATCTTCACAGACGCTGGGACAAATTGGCAAGAGAGGTCTGGAAGATGCGTTTGTAGAATGTTTTGGTGACAGTTTTTTGGAACAGTACGTAGTGGAACCTATTAGGGATGAAGCTATCCTAAATCTGGTATTGTGTCATGAAGCAGGGCTGATTAATAATGTCATAGGAAAAGATCCATTTACTTTGAATTCCCCGTCAAGTCACATATTCTAACCACAAACAATAACCTTCAATTTAAACAAAGGCTATTGCAGAGGAATGAGGAGAGAACAGGCTGCGGTTAAACGGGTAAAAATCCTGAAAAGAATGGAAACTGACAGTGAGAAAGATGTAAAGGGACGATGCAAAATGTTCACTGAAAATACATTCCATTGAAGAACAAATGCTCAGCGAGAAGGACCCATTCTTATCTGACTCAGGAAGTTAAGGATAGAATTAGATTAAAAGAAGTTAACAATGTTCCAAAAAGGTGTTGAGACTGAGGGTTGAGAATGTTTTAGAAACCAACAGGAAACCACCCAGAAGCTGTTAGAAAGAGGAAAAAAATCAAACATAAAAGACATAACGAGCCAGAAATATAAAAATAGATTTTAAGAGCTTTTTATAAGTATATAAAAAGGAAGAGAGTAGCTAAAGTAAATGGTGGTCTCTTTGAAATTATAAAAGGGAATGAGGAAATGGCAGCGATAGTGGGCCGAGAGCGAGGTCCCGTGGCCAGACACCACTCCCGCACTGCAAATCGTCCCCGAGCCCCCACCCCCACCGTAAATCAGCCCCCCTCGACCACCCCCGGATTGCCTGGGTGCCTCCCCACCCCCAAGTACGTGGATAGAGACCACGAGTGACCCGTGTCCTCGTGATTCCTGAACGCGGGGACCAGGGAACCATGGGAGGGCGAAACATAGGGCGCTGGGCCCGCTAGATTTATTTGCATGCTCCCGCTGGCGTGCGAGGAGGGCGGGCGGGGGGGGGGGGGGGGGCATCGCATTCGAGTTTGTTCCGACGTCCGATTCTCCAGCCAATCGAGGAAAACATTCCGGGCATCCCGGGACGGAGAATCCAGCACATTAACTATTTTATATCTGTCTTCACAGTAAAAGACACATGTTTCGGACCAGAAATAGACGATAACCTAGGGGCGAAAGAGAGTGGTGAAATAAGGGGAATTTCTATCAGCAGAGAGAAAATACTGGAGCAATTAAAGGGATTGAAATCTGACAAATCCCCGGGACCTGACGGAATGCATCCTGGGTTTCTGGTGCACAGATTGGTGCTATGATTTTCCAAAATTCCTTAAATTCATGGACAGTCCCATTGAATTGGAAATTGGCAAAACGTGACACCATTTTTGAAGAAAGGAGGGACAGCAGAAACGGTCCGTTACAGGTCAGTCAGACGAACATCGTTGCTTGGGAAAATGTTGCAATCTATTATTTAGGAAATCTTAGAAAAGTACAGCATGATTAGAACAAGTCAACGTGGTTTTACTGAAGAGAAATCCTGTTTCAACCAGTTGATGTTGTGTATCTGAATTATCAAAATGCGTTGAAGCTGTCACATAAAAGGTTAAGAAGCAAGATAAGGGCTTGTTTAGTTGGCAGGTAACATTTTATCCAGATAGATAGAGGATTGGGTAATATCTAGAAAGCAGAGAGTGGGCTTTTTCACGTTGTCACTCTGTGAATAGTGAAGTGTTGGGGGGCGGTTTAGCTCAGTGGGCTGGACAGCTGGTTTGTGATGCGGAGCAAGGCCAGCGGCGTGGGCTAATCCCCATCCCGGCTGAGGTTACCCATGAAGCCCCGCCTTCTCAACCTTGACCCTCGCCCGAGGTGTGGTGACCCTCAGGTTAAATCACCACCGGTCAGCTCTCCCCCTCAAAGGGGAAATCAGCCTATGGTCCATCTGGGACTTTGGTGACTCTACCTTTGCCTAGTGGAGTGTGGCAAGGAGCCTTAGCTCCTTGACGTAGGGAAGTTGTTTCCATTAGCAGCGGAGACTAGGACCCGGGGGCACAGCCTGAGAATAAAAGGGAGTCACTTTAGAACAGAGATGAGGAGACATTTCTTCAGCCAGAGAGTGGTGGGTCTGTGGAATTCATTGCCACAGAGGGCGGTGGAGGCCGGGACGTTGAGTGTCTTTAAGACAGAAGTTGATAAATTCTTGATTTCTCAAGGAATTAAGGGCTATGGAGAGAGAGCGGGTAAATGGAGTTGAAATCAGCCATGATTGAATTGTGGAGTGGACTCGATGGGCCGAATGGCCTTACTTCCACTCCTATGACTTATGGTCTTATGGTCTTAGCTATTAACAATCTCTATAAATATCTTAGATGAAGAGACAGAGTATTGTATCTAAGTTTGCTGAAGATACGAAGCTAGGCGGAAAGGTAAGCTGTGGGGAGGATACAGAGAGGTTATAACAAAGAACAAAGAACAAAGAAATGTACAGCACAGGAACAGGCCCTTCGGCCCTCCAAGCCCGCGCCGACCATACTGCCCGACTAAACTACAATCTTCTACACTTCCTGGGTCCGTATCCTTCTATTCCCATCCTATTCATATATTTGTCAAGATGCCCCTTAAATGTCCCTATCGTCCCTGCTTCCACTACCTCCTCCGGTAGCGAGTTCCAGGCACCCACTACCCTCTGCGTAAAAAACTTGCCTCGTACATCTACTCTAAACCTTGCCCCTCTCACCTTAAACCTATGCCCCCTAGTAATTGACCCCTCTACCCTGGGGAAAAGCCTCTGACTATCCACTCTGTCTATGCCCCTCATAATTTTGTAGACCTCTATCAGGTCGCCCCTCAACCTCCTTCGTTCCAGAGAGAACAAACCGAGTTTATTCAATCGCTCCTCATAGCTTATGCCCTCCATACCAGGCAACATTCTGGTAAATCTCTTCTGCACCCTCTCTAAAGCCTCCACATCCTTCTGGTAGTGTGGCGACCAGAATTGAACACTATACTCCAAGTGTGGCCTAACTAAGGTTCTATACAGCTGCAACATGACTTGCCAATTCTTATACTCAATGCCCCGTCCAATGAAGGCAAGCATGCCGTATGCCTTCTTGACTACCTTCTCCACCTGTGTTGCCCCTTTCAATGACCTGTGGACCTGTACTCCTAGATCTCTTTGACTTTCAATAGTCTTGAGGGTTCTACCATTTACTGTATATTCCCTACCTGCATTAGCCCTTCCAAAATGCATTACCTCACATTTGTCCGGATTAAACTCCATCTGCCATCTCTCCGCCCAAGTCTCCAGACAATCTAAATCCTGCTGTATCCTCAGACAGTCCTCATCGCTATCCGCAATTCCACCAACCTTTGTGTCGTCTGCAAACTTACTAATCAGACCAGTTACATTTTCCTCCAAATCATTTATATATACTACAAACAGCAAAGGTCCCAGCACTGATCCCTGTGGAACACCACTGGTCACAGCCCTCCAATTAGAAAAGCATCCCTCCATTGCTACCCTCTGCCTTCTATGGCCTAGCCAGTTCTGAATCCACCTTGCCAGCTCACCCCTGATCCCGTGTGACTTCACCTTTTGTACTAGTCTACCATGAGGGACCTTGTCAAAGGCCTTACTGAAGTCCATGTAGACAACATCCACTGCCCTACCTGCATCAATCATCTTAGTGACCTCCTCGAAAAACTCTATCAAGTTAGTGAGACACGACCTCCCCTTCACAAAACCGTGCTGCCTCTCACTAATACGTCCATTTGCTTCCAAATGGGAGTAGATCCTGTCTCGAAGAATTCTCTCCAGTAATTTCCCTACCACTGAAGTAAGGCTCACCGGCCTGTAGTTCCCGGGATTATCCTTGCTACCCTTCTTAAACAGAGGAACAACATTGGCTATTCTCCAGTCCTCCGGGACATCCCCTGAAGACAGCGAGGATCCAAAGATTTCTGTCAAGGCCTCAGCAATTTCCTCTCCAGCCTCCTTCAGTATTCTGGGGTAGATCCCATCAGGCCCTGGGGACTTATCTACCTTAATATTTTTTAAGACACCCAACACCTCGTCTTTTTGGATCACAATGTGATCCAGGCTATCTACACCCCCTTCTCCAGACTCAACATCTACCAATTCCTTCTCTTTGGTGAATACTGATGCAAAGTATTCATTTAGTACCTCGCCCATTTCCTCTGGCTCCACACATAGATTCCCTTGCCTATCCTTCAGTGGGCCAACCCTTTCCCTGGCTACCCTCTTGCTTTTTATGTACGTGTAAAAAGCCTTGGGATTTTCCTTAACCCTATTTGCCAATGACTTTTCATGACCCCTTCTAGCCCTCCTGACTCCTTGCTTAAGTTCCTTCCTACTTTCCTTATATGCCACACAGGCTTCGTCTGTTCCCAGCCTTTTAGCCCTGACAAATGCCTCCTTTTTCTTTTTGACGAGGCCTACAATATCACTCGTCATCCAAGGTTCCCGAAAATTGCCGTATTTATCTTTCTTCCTCACAGGAACATGCCTGTCCTGTATTCCCTTCAACTGACACTTGAAAGCCTCCCACATGTCAGATGTTGATTTGCCCTCAAACATCCGCCCCCAATCTATGTTCTTCAGTTCCCACCTAATATTGTCATAATTAGCCTTCCCCCAATTTAGCACATTCATCCTCGGACCACTCTTATCCTTGTCCACCAGTACTTTAAAACTTACTGAATTGTGGTCACTGTTACCGAAATGCTCCCCTACTGAAACATCTACCACCTGGCCGGGCTCATTCCCCAATACCAGGTCCAGTACCGCCCCTTCCCTAGTTGGACTGTCTACATATTGTTTTAAGAAGCCCTCCTGGATGCTCCTTACAAACTCCGCCCCGTCTAAGCCCCTGGCACTAAGTGAGTCCCAGTCAATATTGGGGAAGTTGAAGTCTCCCATCACCACAACCCTGTTGTTTTTACTCTTTTCCAAAATCTGTCTACCTATCTGCTCCTCTATCTCCCGCTGGCTGTTGGGAGGCCTGTAGTATACCCCCAACATTGTGACTGCACCCTTCTTATTCCTGATCTCTACCCATATAGCCTCACTGCCCTCTGAGGTGTCCTCTCGCAGTATAGCTGTGATATTCTCCCGAACAAGTAGCGCAACTCCGCCTCCCCTTTTACATCCCCCTCTATCCCGCCTGAAACATCTAAATCCTGGAACGTTTAGCTGCCAATCCTGCCCTTCCCTCAACCAGGTCTCTGTAATGGCAATAACATCATAGTTCCAAGTAGTAATCCAAGCTCTAAGTTCATCTGCCTTACCCGTAATGCTCCTTGCATTAAAACATAGGCACTTCAGGCCACCAGACCCGCTGTGTTCAGCAACTTTTCCCCGTCTGCTCTGCCTCAGAGCCACATTGTCCCTATTCCCTAGTTCTCCCTCAATGCTCTCACCTTCTGACCTATTGCTCCCGTACCCACCCCCCTGCCATACTAGTTTAAACCCTCCCGTGTGACACTAGCAAACCTCGCGGCCAGGATATTTATGCCTCTCCGGTTTAGATGCAACCCGTTATGCAGAGATTTTGGCAGGTTCAATGAATGGCAACAAATGGCAGATGGAGTGCAATGTGGGGAATGGGCGTGTTCATTTTGGTTGTGAGAATAAAAAAGCAGAATATCTTTTAAAAAGTAAGAAACTTGTAAGTGTTCAGAGAGAGTTGTGTGTGCTTGTACAAGGAACACAGAAATGTAACAGGTGCAGCAAGCAATGAGGAAGACAAATGGCATTTTGGTCTTTATTGGCAGGGGGGGGGGGGGCAGCATAGTAGCACAGTGGGTAGCACTGTGGTTTCACAGCTCCAGGGTCCCAGGTTCGATTCCCGGCTTGGGTCACTGTCTGTGCGGAGTCTGCACGTTCTCCCCGTGTCTGCGTGGGTTTCCTCCGGGGGCTCCGGTTTCCTCTCACAAGACCCGAAAGACGAGCTGTTGGGTAATTTGGACATTCTGAATTCTCCCTCTGTGTACCCGAACAGGCGCCGGAATGTGGCGACTAGGGGCTTTTCACAGTAACTTCATTGCAGTGTTAATGTCAGCCTACAAGTGACAATAATAAAGATGATAAATTATAAAGAAGAATAACGAGGTTTTGCTCCAGTTGTCCAGGGTTTCGGTGAGACCACATCTGGAATACTGGGCGCAGTTTTGGTCTCAACATTTGGGAAATGTATTGGAGTCGGGCAGCGAAGTTTCACGAGGTTGGCCCCTGGAGTGAGGGGGGGGGTTCCTATGATGAGAGGCTGAGTAAATGGGATTCAGATTCTCTGGAGTTTAGAAGAATGATGATGATCTGAGTGGAACATCCCGGAATCTGCGGGGGTTTGACAGGGGGGGGGGCGCGTAGAGATTGTTCCCGCTGGCCGGGGAAATCAAAAACACGGGGTCACAGTCTCAGGATTGGGGGCCGATATGGGGAGACATTTCCTCACTCCGGGGGTTGTGAAGCTTTGGAATTCTCTATCCCGGAGGGATGTGGATCCATCGCTGGATAAATCTCAGACTGGGACAGGCAGATACAGTCTCTCAGGCAATTGCGGATATGGGGAATGGGCGGGCAAATGGAGATGAAGATCAGCCAATCGTATTGACTGGAGTGTCAGGAAGCTGGGGAGCTGGAATTTAATTCTTAAATCTGAAATGAAAATCTGCCCCCAGTAAGAACGATCATGAAACAAAAATACCCTCAGAAAAACCCATCTACTTCACTAATGTCCTTCAGGAAAGGAAACTTCTCAACCTTACCCGGTCTGGCCTGGACGTGACTCCAGACCCACAGCAATGTGGTTCATTCTTAACGGTCCCCCTGTGGAGACAGATTCATGTGCACTACTTTGTTTTTATATTTTATCTGACAGTGCAGCACTCCCTCAGTACTGACCCCCTGACAGTGCAGCACTCCCTCAGTACTGACCCTCTGACAGTGCGGCACTCCCTCAGTACTGACCCCCTGACAGTGCAGCACTCCCTCAGTACTGACCCCCTGACAGTGCAGCACTCCCTCAGTACTGACCCCCTGACAGTGCAGCACTCCCTCAGTACTGACCCTCTGACAGTGCGGCACTCCCTCAGTACTGACCCCCTGACAGTGCAGCACTCCGTCAGTACTGACCCCCTGACAGTGCAGCACTCCCTCAGTACTGACCCTCTGACAGTGCGGCACTCCCTCAGTACTGACCCCCTGACAGTGCAGCACTCCGTCAGTAATGACCCCCTGACAGTGCAGCACTCCCTCAGTACTGACCCCCTGACAGTGCAGCACTCCCTCAGTACTGACCCCCTGACAGTGCAGCACTCCCTCAGTACTGACCCCCTGACAGTGCAGCACTCCCTCAGTACTGACCCCCTGACAGTGCAGCACTCCCTCAGTACTGACCCTCTGACAGTGCAGCACTCCCTCAGTACTGACCCTCTGACAGTGCGGCACTCCCGCAATACTGACCCCCTGACAGTGCAGCACTCCCTCAGTACTGACCCTCTGACAGTGCAGCACTCCCTCAGTACTGACCATCTGACAGTGCGGCACTCCCTCAGCACTGACCCTCTGACAGTGCGGCGCTCCCTCAGTACTGACCCTCTGACAGTGCAGCACTCCCTCAGTACTGACCCTCTGACAGTGCAGCACTCCCTCAATACTGACCCTCTGACAGTGCACCACTCCCTCAGTTCTGACCCTCTGACAGTGCAGCACTCCCTCAGTACTGACCTCCGACAGTGCGGCACTCGCTCAGTACTGACCCTCTGACAGTGCAGCACTCCCTCAATACTGACCCTCTGACAGTGCAGCACTCCCTCAGTACTGACCTCCGACAGTGCGGCACTCCCTCAGTACTGACCCTCTGAGAGTGCAGCACTCCCTCAGCACTGACCCTCTGACAGTGCAGCACTCCCTCAGCACTGACCCTCTGACAGTGCGGCACTCCCTCAGTACTGACCCTCTGACAGTGCGGCACTCCCTCAGTACTGACCCTCTGACAGTGCGGCACTCCCTCAGTACTGACCCTCTGACAATGCGGCACTCCCTCAGTACTGACCCTCTGACAGTGCGGCACTCCCTCAGTACTGACCCTCTGACAGTGCAGCACTCCCTCAGCACTGACCCTCTGACATTGCAGCACTCCCTCAGTACTGACCCTCTGACAGTGCGGCACTCCCTCAGTACTGACCCTCTGGCAGTGCGGCACTCCCTCAGCACTGACCCTCTGACAGTGCAGCACTCCCTCAGTACTGACCCTCTGACAGTGCGGCACTCCCTCAGTACTGACCCTCTGACAGTGCAGCACTCCCTCAATACTGACCCTTTGACATTGCAGCACTCCCTCAGTACTGACCCTCTGACAGTGCGGCACTCCCTCAGTACTGACCCTCTGACAGTGCGGCACTCCCTCAGTACTGGCCCTCTGACAGTGCGGCGCTCCCTCAGTACTGACCCTCTGACAGTGCGGCACTCCCTCAGTACTGACCCTCTGACAGTGCGGCACTCCCTCAGTACTGGCCCTCTGACAGTGCAGCACTCCCTCAGTACTGACCCTCTGACAGTGCGGCACTCCCTCAGTACTGACCCTCTGGCAGTGCGGCACTCCCTCAGCACTGACCCTCTGACAGTGCAGCACTCCCTCAGTACTGTCCCTCTGGCAGTGCGGCACTCCCTCAGCACTGACCCTCTGACAGTGCAGCACTCCCTCAGTACTGACCCTCTGACAGTGCGGCACTCCCTCAGTACTGACCCTCTGACAGTGCGGCACTCCCTCAGTACTGACCCTCTGACAGTGCGGCACTCCCTCAGTACTGACCCTCTGACAGTGCAGCACTCCCTCAATACTGACCCTCTGACAGTGCGGCACTCCCTCAGTACTGACCCTCTGACAGTGCAGCACTCCCTCAGTACTGACCCTCTGACAGTGCGGCACTCCCTCAGTACTGACCCTCTGGCAGTGCGGCACTCCCTCAGCACTGACCCTCTGACAGTGCAGCACTCCCTCAGTACTGTCCCTCTGGCAGTGCGGCACTCCCTCAGCACTGACCCTCTGACAGTGCAGCACTCCCTCAGTACTGACCCTCTGACAGTGCGGCACTCCCTCAGTACTGACCCTCTGACAGTGCGGCACTCCCTCAGTACTGACCCTCTGACAGTGCAGCACTCCCTCAATACTGACCCTTTGACAGTGCGGCACTCCCTCAGTACTGACCCTCTGACAGTGCGGTACTCCCTCAGTACTGACCCTCTGACAGTGCAGCACTCCCTCAGTACTGACCCTCTGACAGTGCGGCACCGCCTCAGTACTGGCCCTCTGACAGTGCGGCACTCCCTCAGTACTGACCCTCTGACAGTGCGGCACTCCCTCAGTACTGACCCTCTGACAGTGCAGCACTCCCTCAGTACTGACCCTCTGACAGTGCAGCACTCCCTCAGTACTGACCCTCTGACAGTGCAGCACTCCCTCAGTACTGACCCTCTGACAGTGCGGCACTCCCTCAGTACTGACCCTCTGACAGTGCAGTACTCCCTCAGCACTGACCCTCTGACAGTGCAGCACTCCCTCAGCACTGACCCGCTGACATTGCAGCACTCCCTCAGTACTGACCCTCTGACACTGCGGCACTCCCTCAGTACTGACCCTCTGACAGTGCGGCACTCCCTCAGTACTGACCCTCTGACAGTGCGGCACTCCCTCAGTACTGACCCTCTGACAGTGCGGCACTCCCTCAGTACTGACCCTCTGACACTGCGGCACTCCCTCAGTACTGACCCTCTGACAGTGCGGCACTCCCTCAGTACTGACCCTCTGGCAGTGCGGCACGCCCTCAGTACTGACCCTCTGACAGTGCGGCACTCCCTCAGTACTGACCCTCTGACAGTGCGGCGCTCCCTCAGTACTGACCCTCTGACAGTGCGGCACTCCCTCAGTACTGACCCTCTGACAGTGCGGCACTCCCTCAGTACTGACCCTCTGACAGTGCGGCACTCCCTCAGTACTGACCCTCTGACAGTGCGGCACTCCCTCAGTACTAACCCTTTGGCAGTGCGGCACTCCCTCAGCACTGACCCTCTGACAGTGCAGCACTCCCTCAGTACTGTCCCTCTGACAGTGCGGCACTCCCTCAGTACTGACCCTCTGACAGTGTGGCACTCCCTCAGTACTGACCCTCTGACAGTGCAGCACTCCCTCAATACTGACCCTTTGACAGTGCGGCACTCCCTCAGTACTGACCCTCTGACAGTGCAGCACTCCCTCAGTACTGACCCTCTGACAGTGCAGCACTCCCTCAGTACTGACCCTCTGACAGTGCGGCACCGCCTCAGTACTGACCCTCTGACAGTGCAGCACTCCTTCAGTACTGACGCTCTGACAGTGCAGCACTCCCTCAGTACTGACCCTCTGACAGCGCAGCACTCCCTCAGTACTGACCCTCTGACAGTGCGGCACTCCCTCAGTACTGACTTTCTGACAGTGCGGCACTCCCTCAGTACTGACCCTCTGACAGTGCAGCACTCCCTCAATACTGACCCTTTGACAGTGCGGCACTCCCTCAGTAATGACCCTCTGACAGTGCAGCACTCCCTCAGTACTGACCCTCTGACAGTGCGGCACTCCCTCAGTACTGACCCTCTGACAGTGCGGCACTCCCTCAGTACTGACCCTCTGACAGTGCGGCACTCCCTCAGTACTAACCCTTTGGCAGTGCGGCACTCCCTCAGCACTGACCCTCTGACAGTGCAGCACTCCCTCAGTACTGTCCCTCTGACAGTGCGGCACTCCCTCAGTACTGACCCTCTGACAGTGTGGCACTCCCTCAGTACTGACCCTCTGACAGTGCAGCACTCCCTCAATACTGACCCTTTGACAGTGCGGCACTCCCTCAGTACTGACCCTCTGACAGTGCGGTACTCCCTCAGTACTGACCCTCTGACAGTGCAGCACTCCCTCAGTACTGACCCTCTGACAGTGCAGCACTCCCTCAGTACTGACCCTCTGACAGTGCGGTACTCCCTCAGTACTGACCCTCTGACAGTGCGGCACTCCCTCAGTACTGACCCTCTGACAGTGCGGCACTCCCTCAGTACTGACCCTCTGACAGTGCGGCACTCCCTCAGTACTAACCCTTTGGCAGTGCGGCACTCCCTCAGCACTGACCCTCTGACAGTGCAGCACTCCCTCAGTACTGTCCCTCTGACAGTGCGGCACTCCCTCAGTACTGACCCTCTGACAGTGTGGCACTCCCTCAGTACTGACCCTCTGACAGTGCAGCACTCCCTCAATACTGACCCTTTGACAGTGCGGCACTCCCTCAGTACTGACCCTCTGACAGTGCAGCACTCCCTCAGTACTGACCCTCTGACAGTGCAGCACTCCCTCAGTACTGACCCTCTGACAGTGCGGCACCGCCTCAGTACTGACCCTCTGACAGTGCAGCACTCCTTCAGTACTGACGCTCTGACAGTGCAGCACTCCCTCAGTACTGACCCTCTGACAGCGCAGCACTCCCTCAGTACTGACCCTCTGACAGTGCGGCACTCCCTCAGTACTGACTTTCTGACAGTGCGGCACTCCCTCAGTACTGACCCTCTGACAGTGCAGCACTCCCTCAATACTGACCCTTTGACAGTGCGGCACTCCCTCAGTACTGACCCTCTGACAGTGCAGCACTCCCTCAGTACTGACCCTCTGACAGTGCGGCACTCCCTCAGTACTGACCCTCTGACAGTGCGGCACTCCCTCAGTACTGACCCTCTGACAGTGCGGCACTCCCTCAGTACTAACCCTTTGGCAGTGCGGCACTCCCTCAGCACTGACCCTCTGACAGTGCAGCACTCCCTCAGTACTGTCCCTCTGACAGTGCGGCACTCCCTCAGTACTGACCCTCTGACAGTGTGGCACTCCCTCAGTACTGACCCTCTGACAGTGCAGCACTCCCTCAATACTGACCCTTTGACAGTGCGGCACTCCCTCAGTACTGACCCTCTGACAGTGCGGCACCGCCTCAGTACTGACCCTCTGACAGTGCAGCACTCCTTCAGTACTGACGCTCTGACAGTGCAGCACTCCCTCAGTACTGACCCTCTGACAGCGCAGCACTCCCTCAGTACTGACCCTCTGACAGTGCGGCGCTCCCTCAGTACTGACCCTCTGACAGTGCAGCACTCCCTCAGTACTGACCCTCTGACAGTGCGGCGCTCCCTCAGTACTGACCCTCTGACAGTGCAGCACTCCCTCAGTATTGACCCTCTGACAGTGCAGCACTCCCTCAGGACCAAGTCTTATTTTTAAATGTATCAATGATTTGGATATTTATACACAGTAAAACCTGAAGATTTGGGGGAATGGTGGACAGTGAGGAAGACATCAGCTAGAGCAGGATGTGGATAGGCAAACTAGAGAGAGAAGTGGCAGATGGAAGTTAGTGGAGAACACCGAGTGAGGGGATGCATTGTGGCAGAAGGGGTTGGAAGTGGCAAAATAGATTTAATGGCACAATTCTAAAGAGTTTACAGGGACAGTGACCTGGTTCATTTAAGATTCTATGTGGGGGTCGCTGGTTAGATCAGCATTTATTGCCATTCAGAAGGTGGGGGTGAGCTACCTTCTTAAACCACAGCAGTCCCTGAGGTGTAGGTACACCCACTGTGCTGTTAGGGGGGAGTTCCTACATTTTGGCCCAGCGACAACGAAGGAACGCCGATATACATGTAGGCAGCTCGGTGCCACAGCTGTTAGCACTGCTGCCTCTCAGTGCCAGGGCGGCTCGGTGCCACAGCTGTTAGCACTGCTGCCTCTCAGTGCCAGGGCGGCTCGGTGCCACAGCTGTTAGCACTGCTGCCTCTCAGTGCCAGGGCAGCTCGGTGCCACAGCTGTTAGCACTGCTGCCTCACAGTGCCAGGGCGGCTCGGTGCCACAGCTGTTAGCACTGCTGCCTCTCAGTGCCACGGCGGCTCGGTGCCACAGCTGTTAGCACTGCTGCCTCTCAGTGCCACGGCGGCTCGGTGCCACAGCTGTTAGCACTGCTGCCTCTCAGTGCCAGGGCGGCACGATGCCACAGCTGTTAGCACTGCTGCCTCTCAGTGCCAGGGCGGCTCGGTGCCACAGCTGTTAGCACTGCTGCCTCTCAGTGCCAGGGCGGCACGATGCCACAGCTGTTAGCACTGCTGCCTCTCAGTGCCAGGGCGGCTCGGTGCCACAGCTGTTAGCACTGCTGCCTCTCAGTGCCAGGGCGGCTCGGTGCCACAGCTGTTAGCGCTGCTGCCTCTCAGTGCCAGGGCGGCACGATGCCACAGCTGTTAGCACTGCTGCCTCTCAGTGCCAGGGTGGCACAGTTGTTAATCGCAATGTTCCAGCACCTCGACAGCGGCGTCAATGCGTTCCGGAACGCACGTCCAGCAAACACCGTCTGCGTACCATTACCGGGCCTGACCCGGTACTCCCCGGGGTCTCCGCGATGCTCCGCCTCCGGTGGGCCGAGTTCCCGACGGAGGGGCTCCCTTGTGCTTTTTAAAAATGGTGAAACCGGCGCCGTGGCAGCTGAGGGAGGGAGAGGGGGGCACGGAAAGTGTCCAACATCGCCATAGTGAGCTGACAGTCGTGCCACTGGCCGGGGGGGGCTTCTGCCAGGGCCGGGGGGAGTAGCGGGGGGTGGCCAGGAGGTGGGGCAGTGGGGTCGGGGTGGACAGACACGGAACACCATTGCCGGGGCCGGCAAGGCAGCAATGCAGCGGCGCACGCTGCTGACTGTCCGCTGTGAACTTAGGGTCAAGGGTCGTATAGGTGTTACCCACCCCCGGGAACCCCCTGGTCCCAGCCGACCCATCAGCTGTGTGGGCACGCTCCAGCACAACCAGTGCCATCTTGTTGTCTGAGTGTGTGTGGGGAGTCTAATGTGTGTGTGCGGCTGGTATGAATGTGTGCGGGGAGTGTAATGTGTGTGTGTGTGGCTGGGATGAATGTGTGCGGGGAGTGTAATGTGTGTGCGGCTGGGATGAGTGTGTGTGGGGAGTGTAATGTGTGTGTGCGGCTGGGATGAGTGCGTGTGGGGAGTGCAATGTGTGTGTGCGGCTGGGATGAGTGTGTGTGGGGAGTGTAATGTGTGTGTGCGGCTGGAATGAGTGTGTGTGGTGAGTGTAATGTGTGTGTGCGGCTGGGATGAATGTGTGCGGGGAGTGTAATGTGTGTGTGCGGCTGGAATGAGTGTGTGTGGGGAGTGTAATGTGTGTGTGTGTGGCTGGGATGAATGTGTGCGGGGAGTGTAATGTGTGTGCGGCTGGGATGAGTGTGTGTGGGGAGTGTAATGTGTGTGTGCGGCTGGGATGAGTGCGTGTGGGGAGTGCAATGTGTGTGTGCGGCTGGGATGAGTGTGTGTGGGGAGTGTAATGTGTGTGTGCGGCTGGGATGAGTGTGTGTGGGGAGTGCAATGTGTGTGTGCGGCTGGGGTGAGTGTGTGTGGGGAGTGTAATGTGTGTGTGCGGCTGGGATGAGTGCGTGTGGGGAGTGCAATGTGTGTGTGCGGCTGGGATGAGTGTGTGTGGGGAGTGTAATGTGTGTGTGCGGCTGGGATGAGTGCGTGTGGGGAGTGCAATGTGTGTGTGCGGCTGGGATGAGTGTGTGTGGGGAGTGTAATGTGTGTGTGCGGCTGGGATGAGTGCGTGTGGGGAGTGCAATGTGTGTGTGCGGCTGGGGTGAGTGTGTGCGGGGAGTGTAATGTGTGTGCGGCTGGGATGAGTGTGTGTGGGGAGTGTAATGTGTGTGCGGCTGGGATGAGTGTGTGTGGGGAGTGTAATGTGTGTGCGGCTGGGATGAGTGTATGTGGGGAGTGTAATGTGTGTGTGCGGCTGGGATCAGTGTGTGTGGGGAGTGTAATGTGTGTGTGCGGCTGGGATGAATGTGTGCGGGGAGTGTAATGTGTGTGCGCGGCTGGGATCAGTGTGTGTGGGGAGTGTAATGTGTGTGTGCGGCTGGGATGAATGTGTGCGGGGAGTGTAATGTGTATGCGGCTGGGATGAGTGTGTGTGGGGAGTGTAATGTGTGCGTGCGGTTGGGATGAGTGTGTGTGGGGAGTGTAATGTGTGTGTGCGGCTGTGATGAGTGTGTGGGGAGTGTAATGTGTGTGTGGGGAGTGTAATGTGTGTGTGCGGCTGGGATGAGTGTGTGGGGAGTGTAATGTGTGGGCGCGGCTGGGGTGAGTGTGTGTGGGGAGTGTAATGTGTGTGTGCGGCTGTGATGAGTGTGTGGGGAGTGTAATGTGTGTGTGGGGAGTGTAATGTGTGTGTGCGGCTGGGATGAGTGTGTGTGGGGAGTGTAATGTGTGTGTGGCTGGGATGAATGTGTGTGGGGAGTGTAATGTGTGTGTGCGGCTGGGATGAATGTGTGTGGGGAGTGTAATGTGTGTGTGCGGCTGGGATCAGTGTGTGTGGGGAGTGTAATGTGTGTGTGCGGCTGGGATGAACGTGTGCGGGGAGTGTAATGTGGGTGCGCGGCTGGGATGAGTGTGTGTGGGGAGTGTAATGTGTGTTTGCGACTGGGATGAGTGTGTGTGGGGTGTGTAATGTGTGTGTGCGGCTGGGATCAGTGTGTGTGGGGAGTGTAATGTGTGTGTGCGGCTGGGATGAACGTGTGCGGGGAGTGTAATGTGGGTGCGCGGCTGGGATGAGTGTGTGTGGGGAGTGTAATGTGTGTTTGCGACTGGGATGAGTGTGTGTGGGGAGTGTAATGTGTGTGTGCGGCTGGAATGAGTGTGTGTGGGGAGTGTAATGTGTGTGTGCGGCTGGGATCAGTGTGTGTGGGGAGTGTAATGTGTGTGTGCGGCTGGGATGAATGTGTGCGGGGAGTGTAATGTGTGTGCGCGGCTGGGGTGAGTGTGTGTGGGGAGTGTAATGTGTGTGTGCGGCTGGGATGAGTGTGTGGGGAGTGTAATGTGTGTGTGGGGAGTGTAATGTGTGTGTGCGGCTGGGATGAGTGTGTGTGGGGAGTGTAATGTGTGTGTGCGGCTGGGATGAGTGTGTGTGGGGAGTGTAATGTGTGTGTGTGTGGCTGGGATGAGTGTGTGTGGGGAGTGTAATGTGTGTGTGCGGCTGGGATGAGTGTGTGTGGGGAGTGTAATGTGTGTGTGCGGCTGGGATGAGTGTGTGTGGGGAGTGTAATGTGTGTGTGCGGCTGGGATGAGTGTGTGTGGGGAGTGTAATGTGTGTGCGCGGCTGGGATGAGTGTGTGTGGGGAGTGTAATGTGTGTGCGCGGCTGGGATGAGTGTGTGTGGGGAGTGGAATGTGTGTGTGCGGCTGGGATGAGTGTGTGTGGGGAGTGTAATGTGTGTGTGCGGCTGGGATGAGTGTGCGTGGGGAGTGGAATGTGTGTGTGTGGCTGGGATGAGTGTGTGTGGGGAGTGTAATGTGTGTGTGCGGCTGGGATGAGTGTGCGTGGGGAGTGCAATGTGTGTGTGCGGCTGGGATGAGTGTGTGTGGGGAGTGTAATGTGTGTGTGCGGCTGGGACAAGTGTGTGTGGGGAGTGTAATGTGTGTGTGCGGCTGGGATGAGTGTGTGTGGGGAGTGTAATGTGTGTGTACGGCTGGGATGTGTGTGCGCGCGGCTGGGATGAGTGTGTGTGGGGAGTGTAATGTGTGTGTGCGGCTGGGATGAGTGTGTGTGGGGAGTGTAATGTGTGTGTGCGGCTGGGAAGAGTGTGTGTGGGGAGTGTACTGTGTGTGTGCGGCTGCGATGAGTGTGTGTGGGGAGTGTAATGTGTGTGTGCGGCTGGGATGAGTGTGCACGGGGAGTGTAATGTGTGTGTGGGGAGTGTAATGTGTGTGTGCGGCTGGGATGAGTGTGTGTGGGGAGTGTAATGTGTGTGCGCGGCTGGGATGAGTGTGTGTGGGGAGTGTAATGTGTGTGTGTGTGGCTGGGATGAGTGTGTGTGGGGAGTGTAATGTGTGTGTGCGGCTGGGATGAGTGTGTGTGGGGAGTGTAATGTGTGTGTGCGGCTGGGATGAGTGTGTGTGGGGAGTGTAATGTGTGTGTGCGGCTGGGATGAGTGTGTGTGGGGAGTGTAATGTGTGCGCGCGGCTGGGATGAGTGTGTGTGGGGAGTGTAATGTGTGTGCGCGGCTGGGATGAGTGTGTGTGGGGAGTGGAATGTGTGTGTGCGGCTGGGATGAGTGTGTGTGGGGAGTGTAATGTGTGTGTGCGGCTGGGATGAGTGTGCGTGGGGAGTGGAATGTGTGTGTGTGGCTGGGATGAGTGTGTGTGGGGAGTGTAATGTGTGTGTGCGGCTGGGATGAGTGTGCGTGGGGAGTGCAATGTGTGTGTGCGGCTGGGATGAGTGTGTGTGGGGAGTGTAATGTGTGTGTGCGGCTGGGACAAGTGTGTGTGGGGAGTGTAATGTGTGTGTGCGGCTGGGATGAGTGTGTGTGGGGAGTGTAATGTGTGTGTACGGCTGGGATGTGTGTGCGCGCGGCTGGGATGAGTGTGTGTGGGGAGTGTAATGTGTGTGTGCGGCTGGGATGAGTGTGTGTGGGGAGTGTACTGTGTGTGTGCGGCTGCGATGAGTGTGTGTGGGGAGTGTAATGTGTGCGTGCGGCTGGGATGAGTGTGCACGGGGAGTGTAATGTGTGTGTGGGGAGTGTAATGTGTGTGTGTGGCTGGGATGAGTGTGTGTGGGGAGTGTAATGTGTGTGTGCGGCTGGGATGAGTGTGCACGGGGAGTGTAATGTGTGTGTGCGGCTGGGATGAGTGTGCACGGGGAGTGTAATGTGTGTGTGCGGCTGCAGCTTGTCAGCCTCCCGAGTGTCAATCACGGACCCGGCCAATCCCGCACCGTTTCTCTCTGGAATCGATTGTGTTGCACGTGGCCCCGGTGCTAGCCCCTCCGCAGGAGCTGAATCGGCCCAGGTGTGGCGCCAGTTTAACTGTTGTGAAAGTCCACGGATTCTGAGTTGGCGTCAACGCTTAGTGTCAGAGACGGAGAATCGAGCCCAGGATGTTTTTGTATAACGGGTTTAGATAAGGTAAACAAATATAAACTGTTCCCGTTGGCTGATGGTACAAGGACCCGGGGACACAGATTTAAGGTTTGGGGTAAGAGGCACACAGGGGAATGTCAGAGGGAAGATGTTTACATAGTTTACATAGTGATAATGAGCTGGAACTCACTGCACTCGAGGGGGAGGGAGCGGAGACAGTGAACGATTTCCAAAGGAAATTGGATGGGCAGAAAAACAAACCTGCAGGTCCGGGGATAGATCTCGACAACACGGACTCCGACATTAGACTCCTATTTATTGACTACAGCTCCGGCTTCAACACCATCATCTCAGCCAAGATCATAACAAAGCTCCAAAACCTAGGACTTGGCTCCCCACTCTGCAAATGGATTCTCGATTTTCTGACCAACAGACCACAATCAGTAAGAATGAACAACAACACCTCCTCCACAATAGTCCTCAATACCGGGGCCCCGCAAGGCTGCGTACTTAGCCCCGTACTCTACTCCCTGTACACACACGACTGCGTGGCAAAACTTGGTTCCAACTCCATCTACAAGTTTGCTGACGATACGACCATAGTGGGCCGGATCTCGAATAACGATGAGTCCGAATACAGGAGGGAGATAGAGAACCTAGTGGAGTGGTGTAGCGACAACAATCTCTCCTTCAATGCCAGCAAAACTAAAGAGCTGGTCATTGACTTCAGGAAGCAAAGTACTGTACACACCCCTGTCAGCATCAACGGGGCCGAGGGGGAGATGGTTAGCAGTTTCAAATTCCTAGGGGTGCACATCTCCAAAAATCTGTCCTGGTCCACCCACGTCGACGCTACCACCAAGAAAGCACAACAGCGCCTATACTTCCTCAGGAAACTAAGGAAATTCGGCATGTCCACATTGACTCTTACCAACTTTTACAGATGCACCATAGAAAGCATCCTATCGGGCTGCATCTCAGCCTGGTATGGCAACTGCTCGGCCCAGGACCGCAAGAAACTTCAGAGAGTCGTGAACACCGCCCAGTCCATCACACGAACCTGCCTCCCATCCATTGACTCCATCTACACCTCCCGCTGCCTGGGGAAAGCGGGCAGTATAATCAAAGATCCCTCCCACCCGGCTTACTCACTCTTCCAACTTCTTCCATCGGGCAGGAGATACAGAAGTCTGAAAACACGTACGAACAGACTCAAAAACAGCTTCTTCCCCGCTGTCACCAGACTCCTAAATGACCCTTTTATGGACTGACCTCATTAACACTACACCCTGTATGCTTCATCCGATGCCAGTGCTTATGTAGTTACATTGTATATGTTGTGTTGCCCTATTATGTATTTTCTTTTATTCCCTTTTCTTCTCATGTACTTAATGATCTGTTGAGCTGCTCGCAGAAAAATACTTTTCACTGTACCTCGGTACACGTGACAATAAACAAATCCAATCCAATCCAATCCAGATAGAGCGGGGACGGGGACTGACCGGACAGAGACACAGCATGTAATAGATGGGCAAATGGCCTCCATCTGTGTCATAATGACGCTAATGCTAAATGTATTCCGTGTGTGATGACGCCTCTCAATGCAACATAACTGACTACGAGCTCGTGCTGTGTGTCCAGCCTGCAGAGCGCAGACCGGGAGCAATTCAGAAGGGACAAAACGAGAGGGCAGAGGGGGCGGGAGAGGGCAGTGGGAGGGCAGAGGGGGCAGGAGAGGGCAGTGGGAGGGCAGAGGGGGCGGGAGAGGGCAGTGGGAGGGCAGAGGGGGCAGGAGAGGGCAGTGGGAGGGCAGAGGGGGCGGGAGAGGGCAGTGGGAGGGCAAAGGGGGCGGGAGAGGGCAGTGGGAGGGCAGAGGGGGCAGTGGGAGGGCAGAGGGGGCAGGAGAGGGCAGTGGGAGGGCAGAGGGGGCAGGAGAGGGCAGTGGGAGGGCAGAGGGGGCAGGAGAGGGCAGTGGGAGGGCAGAGGGGGCAGGAGAGGGCAGTGGGAGGGCAGAGGGGGCGGGAGAGGGCAGTGGGAGGGCAGAGGGGGCGGGAGAGGGCAGTGGGAGGGCAGAGGGGGCAGGAGTGGGCAGTGGGAGGGCAGAGGGGGCAGGAGAGGGCAGAGGGGGCAGGAGAGGGCAGTGGGAGGGCAGAGGGGGCAGGAGAGGGCAGTGGGAGGGCAGAGGGGGCGGGAGAGGGCAGTGGGAGGGCAGAGGGGGCGGGAGAGGGCAGAGGGGGCGGGAGAGGGCAGTGGGAGGGCAGAGGGGGCAGGAGTGGGCAGTGGGAGGGCAGAGGGGGCAGGAGAGGGCAGAGGGGGCAGGAGAGGGCAGTGGGAGGGCAGAGGGGGCAGGAGAGGGCAGTGGGAGGGCAGAGGGGGCGGGAGAGGGCAGTGGGAGGGCAAAGGGGGCGGGAGAGGGCAGTGGGAGGGCAGAGGGGGCAGTGGGAGGGCAGAGGGGGCAGGAGAGGGCAGTGGGAGGGCAGAGGGGGCAGGAGAGGGCAGTGGGAGGGCAGAGGGGGCAGGAGAGGGTAGTGGGAGGGCAGAGGGGGCGGGAGAGGGCAGTGGGAGGGCAGAGGGGGCGGGAGAGGGCAGTGGGAGGGCAGAGGGGGCAGGAGTGGGCAGTGGGAGGGCAGAGGGGGCAGAGGGGGCAGGAGAGGGCAGTGGGAGGGCAGGAGTGGGTGCAGGGGGCAGCGAGACCCTCTGGGTATGAATAGCCTCCTGTAGTAACATCAACTGGCGGGATATTCCCTCAATATCCTACCTCCATCCCGGAGGCCGTTGTTGGGGCATTTCTTACCTGGAAGTGGGGGGGGGGGCGCGGTATTAACCCCCCTCCCCTCTCCACCCCCGCTGTCAGGGAGTGTGAGATAGGATCCCATGGCCATTCTTTCCAGGATGTGTGAAGGGATTTCTCCTGGTTTTAGAGGTTTATAATTGGGGACAGGATTCAAAGACTGAGAAATGCATTGAAGAGTGAGGAGCAGCTTTCGGAGGCAATGCAGACAGAAAGAGACAGATTTCTAACAGATAGAATTCAATGTGAAGTGATTCATTTTGGTCGGAAGAACACGGAGAGTCATTTTAAAATAAAGGATATAATTGTAAAGGTGGGGGCTGCAGTGTGAGGGGGACTCGGTGTCGATGTGAAGTAGAAGATTACTGTCAGAGGGTGGTTAGTAAAGGATTCTGGGCACAGTGAGATGTTCTGATGTGGACCCGATGTGCTGTCTGGGAGGCGGTAGATTCACAGAATCATAAAAAGGGTAACAGAATCACAGAATCGTTGCCCTGCAGAACGAGGCTATCGGGCCCAACCTGTCCACACCAACTCTCCGAATGTCAACTCACCTGGTATCATCCTCCCTGCAACCCGAAACACTCTCTCATTTCAGATAACCGTCTCATTCTCTTCTCAGAGCCTCAACTGAATAATAATAATCTTTATTACTGTCACAAGTAGGTTTACATTAACACTCCATTGAAGTTACTGTGAAAATCTCCTAGTTGCCACATTCCGGCGCCTGTTCGGGTACACAGAGGGAGAATTCAGAATGTCCAATTCACCTAACAGCACGTCTTTCGGGACTTGTGGGAGGAAACCGGAGCACCCGGAGGAAACCCACGCAGACACGGGGAGAATGTGCAGACTCCGCACAGACAGTGACCCAAGTTAGGACCCTGGAGCTGCCAAGCAACAGTGCTAACCACTGTACGGACCTGATTCCACCACACTCACAGACAGTACATTCCGATCCTAACCACTCGCTGTGTGAATCTGCCTCCACCACACTCACAGACAGTACATAGAACATAGAACATAGAAAATACAGCACAGAACAGGCCCTTCGGCCCACGATGTTGTGCCGAACCTTTGTCCTAGATTAATCATAGATTATCATTGAATTTACAGTGCAGAAGGAGGCCATTCGGCCCTTTGAGTCTGCACCGGCTCTTGGAAAGAGCACCCTACCCAAACTCAACACCTCCACCCAACACCAAGGGCAATTTGGACATTAAGGGCAATTTATCATTGGCCAATTCACCTAACCCGCACATCTTTGGACTATGGGAGGAAACCGGAGCACCCGGAGGAAACCCACGCAGACACGGGGAGGACGTGCAGACTCCGCACAGACAATGACCCAAGCCGGAATCGAACCTGGGACCATGGAGCTGTGAAGCAATTGTGCTATCCACAATGCTACCGTGCTGCCCTTAAGAACAAATAAATCTACACTATATCATTTTACCGTAATCCATGTACCTATCCAATAGCTGCTTGAAGGTCCCTAATGTTTCCAACTCAACTACTTCCACAGGCAGTGCATTCCATGCCCCCACTACTCTCTGGGTAAAGAACCTACCTCTGATATCCCTCCTATATCTTCCACCTTTCACCTTAAATTTATGTCCCCTTGTAATGGTGTGTTCCACCCGGGGAAAAAGTCTCTGACTGTCTACTCTATCTATTCCCCTGATCATCTTATAAACCTCTATCAAGTCGCCCCTCATCCTTCTCCGCTCTAATGAGAAAAGGCCTAGCACCCTCAACCTTTCCTCGTAAGACCTACTCTCCATTCCAGGCAACATCCTGGTAAATCTTCTTTGCACCTTTTCCAGAGCTTCCACATCCTTCCTAAAATGAGGCGACCAGAACTGTACACAGTACTCCAAATGTGGCCTTACCAAAGTTTTGTACAGCTGCATCATCACCTCACGGCTCTTAAATTCAATCCCTCTGTTAATGAACGCGAGCACACCATAGGCCTTCTTCACAGCTCTATCCACTTGAGTGGCAACTTTCAAAGATGTATGAACATAGACCCCAAGATCTCTCTGCTCCTCCACATTGCCAAGAACTCTACCGTTAACCCTGTATTCCGCATTCATATTTGTCCTTCCAAAATGGACAACCTCACACTTTTCAGGGTTAAACTCCATCTGCCACTTCTCAGCCCAGCTCTGCATTCCAGATCCTAACTACTCGCTGTGTGAATCTGCCTCCACCACACTCACAGACAGTACATTCCCGATCCTAACCGCTCGCTGTGTGAATC
Organism: Scyliorhinus torazame; assembly: GCF_047496885.1. Lineage (NCBI taxonomy): Eukaryota > Metazoa > Chordata > Chondrichthyes > Carcharhiniformes > Scyliorhinidae > Scyliorhinus > Scyliorhinus torazame. The sequence continues at coordinate 61,459 of NW_027308742.1, forward strand.
TGTCTCCACCACACTCAGACAGTACATTCCAGATCCTAACCACTCGCTGTGTGAATCTGTCTCCACCACACTCTCAGACAGTACATTCCAGACCCTAACCACTTGCTGTGTGAATCTGTCCCCACCACACTCTCAGACAGTACATTCCAGATCCTAACCACTCGCTGTGTGAATCTGCCTCCCCACACTCTCAGACAGTACATTCCCAATCCGAACCACTCGCTGTGTGAATCTGCCTCCACCACACTCACAGACAGTACATTCCCGATCCTAACCACTCGCTGTGTGAATCTGCCTCCACCACACTCACAGACAGTACATTCCAGATCCTAACTACTCGCTGTGTGAATCTGCCTCCACCACACTCACAGACAGTACATTCCCGATCCTAACCACTCGCTGTGTGAATCTGCCTCCACCACACTCACAGACAGTACATTCCAGATCCTAACCACTCGCTGTGTGAATCTGTCTCCACCACACTCACAGACAGTACATTCCAGATCCTAACCACTCGCTGTGTGAATCTCCCTCACTCTCAGACAGTACATTCCTGATCCTAACCACTCGCTGTGTGAATCTGTCTCCACCACACTCACAGACGGTATATTCCAGATCCTAACCACTCGCTGTGTGAATCTGCCTCCACCACACTCACAGACAGTACATTCCAGATCCTAACTACTCGCTGTGTGAATCTGTCCCCACCACACTCTCCAATCTATCCTCATAACTAAAGTTTCTCATCCCTGAACCATTCTTGTGAACCTCTTGCACACTCTCTCCAATGTGTTCACCTCCTTCCTATAGTGCGGTGCCCAGAACTGTGCACAATTCTCCAGCTGAGGCTGAACGAGTGTCTTGTATAAGTTCAGTATAACCTCCTTGCTGCTGTACCCTGTGCCCCTATTAATAAATCCCAGGATACTCTCTGCTCTCTCGACCATGTCCCACTCCTTCAATGGTCGTGCACAGAGTCAACAGTAACTTTAAAATACTTGAGAGGAAAATGTTCCAGACTCTGGGGCCAGATGGAGTTCGGGATTTATTGGATCACTCTTTCTATGAGCCGGCACGGGGTGGATGAGCTGTATGGCCTTGTCCTGTAGGATTGTGGGATCAGTGGTTCAGGCGATACGGGCCATTGCTGTGTGTGGAATCTTGTGCCTAACTTGGCCGCTGCGTTTTCCACACGACAACAGTGACGACACGTCAAAAATCACCTGTTTGACGGCAAAGTGCTTTGGGACATCCTGAGGATGTGTACGGCGTTATATGAATGCAGGTTGGCGGAGGAAATGCAGGCAGACGACCTAACGCGCATGTGGGAGGACGAGCTGGGGGAGTTAGAGGATGGTCTTTGGGCGGATGCGTTAAGCAGAGTCAACGCATCCTCATCATGTGCCAGGCTCAGCCTGACACAATTCAAGGTGGTTCACCGGGCACACATGATGGTTGCCCGGATGAGCAGGTTTTTTTGGGGGTAGAGGACAGGTGTGTGAGGTGTGCGGGGAGGGCCCAGCGAATCACGGCCACATGTTCTGGACATGTGCCAAGCTGAGGGGATTTTGGCAGGGGTTTGCGGATGTCATGTCCACGGTGTTAAAAACAAGGGTGGCACCGAGTCCAGAGGTGGCGATTTTCGGGGTGTCGGAAGACCCGGGAATCCAGGAGGAGAAAGAGGCAGACGTTCTGGCCTTTGCTTCCCTGGTAGCCCGGAGACGGATCTTGTTAGCGTGGAGGGACTCGAAGCCCCCAAATTCCGAGATCTGGCTTAGTGAGGTGGCTGGGTTTCTCAGGCTGGGGAAAATCAAGTTCGCCCTTAAGAGGGTCAATGTTAGGGTTCACCCGGAGGGGGCAACCGCTTGGCGACTTCTTTAGAGAAAGCGAACTGTCAGCAGAGGTGGGGGAAGTTAAATGATTGTTTCGAGGAGGTGGGACTTGTGCGGGAGGGAGGTGGTCTTTGCACTATGTTTATATTTGTACTCTTATTATTGTAAATGCCTTAAAATCTTTTTCAAAAATAAATAAATGCAGGTTGTTGTATTCCACCCAGTCCCTCGCTCAACTGGAATATTTATCAAATTGATGTTATCTGACAAAGTGGTTCTGTGCAGGTGCGTTTTGCGAGTGTGTCCGGCTCGGAGCTCTCTCTCTCTGACCTGCTGGAGAAGGTGATGTTGAGTGGATACTGTCTGCTGATCGACAGGAGACTCAGAGATCAACGCATTCACAGAGAAACAAACTCCCGGATTTTAGGGAGAGCGAGAGATTGGATCCAAAACAGGATCATCGCTCCCAGTGAAAGAATTCCTCTGGCTGAGACGGGATTCTGCAAATAGGGAGCAACAGCGGGGAGACAGCGAGGGGGAGGAGACACACAGCCAGGGGGAGGCACACAGCCAGGGGGAGACACAGCCGGGGGGGGGGAAGACACAGCCAGGGGGGGGGAAGACACATCCAGGGGGGGGGGGGAGAGACACAGCCAGGGGGGGGGGGAGAGACACAGCCAGGGGGGGGGGGAGAGACACAGCCAGGGGGGGGGGGAGAGACACAGCAGGGGGGGGGGGAGAGACACAGCCAGGGGGGGGGGGAGAGACACAGCCAGGGGGGGGGGGGAGACACAGCCAGGGGGGGGGGGGAGACACAGCCAGGGGGGGGGGGGGAGACACAGCCAGGGGGGAGGGGAGACACAGCCAGGGGGGGGAGACACAGCCGGGGGGGGGGGGGGGGGAGACACAGCCGGGGGGGGGGGAGACACAGCCAGGGGGGGGGGGAGGACACAGCCAGGGGGGGGAGACACAGCCAGGGGGGGAGACACAGCCTAGGGGGGAGACACAGCCAGGGGGGGGAGACACAGCCTAGGGGGGAGACACAGCCAGGGGGGGGGGGGAGACACAGCCAGGGGGGGGGGGAGACACAGCCAGGGAGGGGAGACACAGCCAGGGAGGGGAGACACAGCCAGTGGGGGGTGGGAGACACATCCAGGGGGGGGGGGAGACACAGCCGGGGGGGAGACACAGCCAGGGGGGGGGGGAAGAGACACAGCCGGGGGGGGGGGGGAGAGACACAGCCAGGGGGGGGGGAGACACAGCCGGGGGGGGGGGGGAAGAGACACAGCCGGGGGGGGGGGGGGAGAGACACAGCCAGGGGGGGGGGGAGACACAGCCAGGGGGGGGAGACACAGCGAGGGGGGGGGGCGGGAGAGACACAGCCAGGGGGGGGGACGACACAGCCGGGGGGGGGGACACAGCCGGGGGGGGGGGGGACACAGCCGGGGGGGGGGGACACAGCCGGGGGGGGGGGGGGGACACAGCCGGGGGGGGGGGAACGACACAGCGGGGGGGGGGGAGAAACGACACAGCCGGGGGGGGGGACACACAGCCGGGGGGGGGCACACAGCCGGGGAGGGGGGGGACACAGCCAGGGGGGGGGGGACACAGCCGTGGGGGGGAGACACAGCCGGGGGGGGAGGGGGGCGGGGAGACACAGCAGGGCGGGGGGGGGGGGCGGGGAGACACAGCAGGGCGGGGGGGGGGGGG
>NW_027308742.1:70000-73353 GCF_047496885.1 Scyliorhinus torazame
GGGATAGAGAGGGAGGGAGGGAGGGATAGAGAGGGAGGGAGGGAGGGAGGGATAGAGGGAGGGAGGGAGGGAGGGATAGAGAGAGGGAGGGAGGGATAGAGAGAGGGAGGGAGGGATAGAGAGAGGGAGGGAGGGAGGGATAGATAGAGGGAGGAGGGATAGAGGGAGGGAGGGATAGAGAGAGGGGGGAGGGATAGAGAGAGGGAGGGTGGGAGGGATAGAGAGAAGGAGGGATAGAGAGACGGAGGAAGGGAGGGATAGAGAGGGAGGGAGGGAGGGATAGAGAGAGGGAGGGAGGGAGGGAGGATAGAGAGAGGGAGGGATAGAGAGAGGGAGGGAGGTGAGAGAGGGAGGGAGGGATAGAGAGAGGGAGGGAGGGATAGAGAGAGGGAGGGAGGGATAGAGAGAGGGAGGGAGGGAGGGATGGACAGAGAGAGAGAGAGAGGGAGGGAGGGAGAGAGAGAGAGAGAGAGAGAGAGGGAGGGAGGGAGGGAGGAAGGGATAGAGGGATAGAGGGAGGGAGTGAAAGAGGGAGGGAGGGAGGGAGGGATAGAGGGAGGGAGGGAGGGATAGAGGAGGGAGGGAGGGATAGAGGGAGGGAGGGAGGGATAGAGGGAGGGAGGAGGGGTAGAGGGAGGGAGGGAGGGATAGAGGGGAGGGAGGGATAGAGGGAGGGATGGATAGAGGAGGGATAGAGGGAGGGATGGATAGAAGGAGGGATGGATAGAGGGAGGGATAGAGGGAGGGATAGAGGAGGGTTAGAGGGAGGGAGAGAGGGATAGAGGGAGGGAGGAAGCGAGGGATAGAGGGAGGGAGGGAGGGAGGGATAGAGGGAGGGAGGGAGGGAGGGAGGGATAGAGGGATAGAGGGAGGGAGGGATAGAGGGAGGGAGGGAGGGATAGAGGGAGGGAGGGAGGGATAGAGGGAGGGAGGGAGGGAGGGAGGGATAGAGAGAGGGATAGAGAGAGGGAGGGAGGGAGAGAGGGAGGGAGGGATAGAGAGAGGGAGGGAGGGATAGAGAGAGGGAGGGAGGGATAGAGAGAGGGAGGGAGGGAGGGATGGACAGAGAGAGAGAGAGAGGGAGGGACGGAGAGAGAGAGAGAGAGAGAGAGGGAGGGAGGGAGGGAGGAAGGGATAGAGGGATAGAGGGAGGGGAGTGAAAGAGGGAGGGAGGGAGGGAGGGATAGAGGGAGGGAGGGAGGGAGGGATAGAGGGAGGGAGGGAGGGATAGAGGGAGGGAGGGAGGGATAGAGGGAGGGAGGAGGGGTAGAGGGGAGGGAGGAGGGTAGAGGGAGGGAGGGATAGAGGGAGGGAGGGATAGAGGGAGGGAGGGATAGAGGGAGGGATGGATAGAGGAGGGAGGGAGGGAGGGATAGAGGGAGGGAGGGAGGGATAGAGGGAGGGAGGGAGGGATAGAGGGAGGGAGGAGGGGTAGAGGGAGGGAGGGAGGGATAGAGGGAGGGAGGGATAGAGGGAGGGATGGATAGAGGGAGGGATAGAGGGAGGGATGGGATAGAAGGAGGGATGGATAGAGGGAGGGATAGAGGGAGGGATAGAGGGAGGGTTAGAGGGAGGGAGAGAGGGATAGAGGGAGGGAGGAAGCGAGGGATAGAGGGAGGAAGCGAGGGATAGAGGGAGGGAGGGAGGGAGGGATAGAGGGAGGGAGGGAGGGAGGGATAGGAGGGATAGAGGGAGGGAGGGATAGAGGGAGGGAGGGAGGGATAGAGGGAGGGAGGGAGGGATAGAGGGAGGGAGGGAGGGAGGGATAGAGAGAGGGAGGGATAGAGAGAGGGAGGGAGGGAGAGAGGGAGGGAGGGATAGAGAGAGGGAGGGAGGGATAGAGAGAGGGAGGGAGGGATAGAGAGAGGGAGGGAGGGAGGGATGGACAGAGAGAGAGAGAGAGGGAGGGACGGAGAGAGAGAGAGAGAGAGAGGGAGGGAGGGAGGGAGGAAGGGATAGAGGGATAGAGGGAGGAGTGAAAGAGGGAGGGAGGGAGGGAGGGAGGGAGGGATAGAGGGAGGGAGGGAGGGAGGGATAGAGGGAGGGAGGGAGGGATAGAGGGAGGGAGGGAGGATAGAGGGAGGAGGGAGGGATAGAGGGAGGAGGAGGGGTAGAGGGAGGGAGGAGGGGTAGAGGAGGGGAGGGATAGAGGGAGGGAGGGTTAGAGGGAGGGAGGGATAGAGGAGGGATGGATAGAGGGAGGGTAGAGGGAGGGATGGATAGAGGGAGGGATGGATAGAGGGAGGGTTAGAGGGAGGGGATAGAGGGAGGGTTAGAGGGAGGGAGAGTGGGATAGGGAGGGAGGAAGCGAGGGATAGAGGGAGGGAGGGAGGGAGGGATAGAGGGAGGGAGGAAGCGAGGGATAGAGGGAGGGAGGGAGGGTGAGAGGGAGGGATAGAGGGATGGGAGGGAGGAGGGATAGAGGGGAGGGAGGGATAGAGGGAGGGAGGGAGGGATAGAGGGAGGGAGGGAGGGATAGAGGGAGGGAGGGAGGGATAGAGGGAGGAGGGAGGGATAGAGGGAGGGACGGAGGGATAGAGGGGAGGGAGGGAGGGATAGAGGGAGGGGAGGGAGGGATAGAGGGAGGGAGGAGGGATAGAGGGAGGGAGGGATAGAGGGAGGGGAGGGAGGGATAGAGGGTGAGAGGGAGGGAGGGAGGGATAGAGGTTAGAGGGAGGGAGGGAGGGAGGGATAGAGGGTGGGAGGGAGGGATAGAGGGTGGGAGGGAGGGTGGGAGGGAGGGATAGAGGGTGGGAGGGAGGGATAGAGGGAGGGATAGAGGGAGGGAGGGATAGAGGGTGGGAGGGAGGGATAAGGGTGGGAGGGATAGAGGGTGGGAGGGATAGAGGGGTGGGAGGGAGAGAAGGTGGGAGGGGAGGGTGGGATAGAGGGTGGGAGGGAGGGATAGAGGTGGGAAGGAGGGATAGAGGGAGGGAGGGTGGATAGAGGGAGGGAGGGAGGGATAGAGGGAGGGATAGGGGAGGGATAGAGGAGTGGGAGGGAGGGAGGGAGGGAAGGAGGGGGAGGGATAGAGGGAGGGAGGGATGGAGTGAGGAGGGAGGGTGGAGGGATGGAGGGAGGGGAAGAGGGAGGAGGTGAGGGAGGGAGGGAGGGAGGAGGGAGGGAGGGATGGAGGGAGGGGAGGTGAGGAGGGAGTGATAGAGGGAGGAGGAGTGATAGGGAGGGAGGAGGAGGGGATAGAGGTGAGGGAGGGAGGGATAGAGGGAGGAAGGAGGGATAGAGGGAGGGAGGATGGTAGGGGGGGATAGAGGGAGGGAGGGATAGAGGGAGGGAGGGAGAGGAGGGAGTGGATAGAGGGAGGGATAGGGGAGGGAGTGGTGATAGAGGGAGGG